>NW_022630123.1:140286-332576 GCF_010909765.2 Amblyraja radiata
TTGCTATTTATTGTGTATGTGTGCATGTGCATACACACACTGAATTTTTTCTTCTTCTCCCATTATGTATTATGTTGTGCTGCAGCAAGTAAGAATTTCATTGTCCTATCTGGGACATATGACAAAAAAACACTCTTGACTCTTGATATGTGTGAAGAAGGGTTTCGAGCTGAAACATAACCAATTCCTTCCCTCCAGAAATGCTGTCTATCCTGCTGAGACAATAGACAATAAGTGCAGGAGTAGGCCATTCTGCCCTTTGAGCCAGCACTGCCATTCAATGTGATCAAGGCTGTTCAATCCCAATCAGTACCCTGTTCCTGCCTTCTCCCCATATCACATGACTCTGCTAGCTTTAAGAGCCCTATCTAGCTCTCTCTTGAAAGTATTCAGAGAACAATCTCCATCGTCCTCTGAGGCAGAGAATTCCACAGACTCACAACTCTCTGAGAAAAAATGTATCCTTGTCTGCGTTCTAAATGGCTTACTACTTATTCTTAAACTGTGGCAACTGGTTCTGGACTCCCCCAATATCAGGAATATGTTTCCTGCCTCTAGCGTGTCCGAACCTTTAATAATCTTATATGTTTCAATAAGATCCATTCTCATCCTTCTAAACTACAGAGTATACAATCCCAGCCACTCCATTCTCTCAGCATATGACAATCCCGCCATCCCGGGAATTAACCTTGTAAATCTATGCTGCAGTCCCTCAGCAGCAAGAATTTCCTTCCTCAAATTAGGGGACCATAGTATCCTCACAGTTCACACTTCCACCCAGCATTGTGTCATAGATTTACAAGGTTAATTCTCGGGATGGCAGGACTGTCATTTGCTGAGTGAATGGAGCGGCTGGGCTTGTATACTCTGGAGTTTAGAAGGATGAGAGGGTATTTTATTGAAATGTGTAAGATTATTAAAGTTTGGACACGCTGGAGGCAGGAAAAATGTTCCCAATGTTGGGGAAGTCCATAACTAGGGGCCACATTTTAAGAATAAGGGGTAAAGCATTTAGAACACAGACGAGGAAACACTTTTTCTCACAGAGATTTGTGAGTCTGTGGAATTCTCTGCCTCAGAGGACGATGGAGCATCTCCTATGTTGGATCTCTCTCTTGCTCTCTCTCTCACACACATATATACATTTGCATATGTACACAAACATAAAATTAACCAACAAACAATAATAGTGCAAAAAAACGAAACCGCTGCTCTGAAGTCGATGTAGTTCAGGTCTTATTTGGAGGTTGTATTGTTTAATAGCCTGATGGCTGCAGAGAAGCAGAAAATGTTGGAGCTACTCACTTTCATTTGTGCCGAGAGGAACATAGTTCACATCTCAGGTCAACAACTTTTCATGAGAACTGGGAAAAAGTGAGAAATATAAGCTTGTTTTATAGCTTCCAGTTCTGATGAAATGTAATTGAAAACAAAAATAAGTCTCTTGGTTAGAAACCCTGGTTGGAAACAAATAAATTGCAGAATAATTAAATGCCGTTCAGTTCTATCTCTACAATGGAGGGCACAATTAAAGGCCTGTCCCACGGTACGAGTTCATTCCAAGAGTTCTCCCGAGTTTGCCCTGATTCGAACTCGGATATTTACGATACTGGCCAATCGTCGGAACTCGGGGCTCTCGTGGACATTTTTCATCATGTTGAAAAATCTTCACGAGGCTTCCCGTGCATTACCTGCCGTTAGCGAGTCTTCCCGAGTACCTGCCATTAGAGCTAAGACATGTCCCCGAGCTCCGACATACCCGCTACGTTCATTCTCCGTGCTTACCATGAGTTTGTTTTTTTTTTAACTCGGGAGAGCTCTTGGAATGAACTCGCACTGTGGGACAGGGCTATTAGGTTTCTATATGTGTGGAAGGTAGGAATTGAAAGAAATCGATGTTAGGATTAATGACATAGTGCTTGCAGATTATGGTGATAGAAGCAGGAAATCTCTGAAGTTTGGTGATCTACTTCCAGTGGACTAAAGGAATTTGATGTGTTAAATTATTTGGATGTAGGAACAAACTGAAACACCTCCAATAATCTATATTCTATCCTATGGGGAGAAGGCAGGAAGGGGATACTGATTGTGGATGATCAACCATGATTACAGTGAATGGTGGTGCAGGCTCAAATGGCCAAATGACCTGCTCCTGCACCATTCAGGTAATTGTCATATGACATTGTCTATTGTCTATATAATGGAATTCAGAAAATTAAACAATGCCTTGTTGCCAAGAGATGGTCTGTAATGTTCCGTTGCTGTGGCAGCGTTAGGTCAGTTCAACAACCTGATGGGACAGTAGCTTTTTTTGAACTGGGAGTGTGGGACATTCACACTTCTGCATCTACTGTGGTAACAGTGAGAAGAGAGCACGGCTTATCACATTTCAATTATCAGTTGAACAAACTTAACCCGAACAGCTTGGTATTCCTAACATCTTTACATTCTGAGACCTTTCCTGTAAAAGATCTTTCAGGGAAAGTGTTACGACTATCCGCAGAAACTGCGTGTCTTTTGTAATCAATTCCCCTTGCAGTAGACAATAGCCTTCTTTGTGTCATCAGAAGGCTAAATTCAATCTGGAAATTGTCCTCTTGGGGAAAGACCATCAAAATGTCTTTATTTATTGTGACATTTGGATCGATACAGGTATTGTAATTTTCTTTTCCACTTACCTTGTGTAGTGCTGATTTACATAAGATGTTCACTCCTGTATATCTGTATGAGTGTGGGAAGCCAAATGTTTCAGGACATTTTATAGTGGAGACTTGTGTGCACAAAATTACATATGTTTTCCAAGTGATTTCCATCACATAAGCAAAGAAATTAAGGAATTTCACAAGCTCTTGGTTTGAAACGATTTAAATATAGTTTAGAGATACAACATGAATCAGACGCTTCGGATCAGTCATTCTATGGTGACCATCGATCACCGATTTTAGTTTAGTTGTTCATTGTCATATGAACAGCTTGAAATTGCATGCTGCAGGTAAAGGAAAGCCTATACATGATTGCAATAAAACCATCCACAGTGTACAGGTGAAGGGTAAATAAAGATTTTAGAGTGGAATGATCGTAATCGATGTCAGCAGACCTCTTACAGTCTGCACGCTGATGCAGACCAGCACGCAAAGGATCGCCTTGCTCAGGCGCCAGTTGGTCTCGACATTCATACTGGTTCAAGAGTGTTTTATTGTCAAGCATGTTTTATTGTCTTATGTCCCAAAACCGGCTATTTTGGCGAGACAGAGACGGTAAGTTGGCTTGAATTGTTTTATTTTAATGAAACAACGAGCCAACGAGAGTGGAACCAAATTTACAAGGTGGCTTCCACAAGTGTGGGCGCTAGACTGACAGTTACTGATAGTTACAGCAAAAACACTGCCAATAGAACACCCGCCCGTGCTCAGTGACTCCTCCCTCCCGTCAATCACGCGGGTTCTATTACCCAGAGCTACACTATGTTTTTTCCCCTTTTTCAAACACTCCCTACACATTAGTGGCAATTTTATGGAGGCCATTTACGGAACCTAAAAAGCTGCATGTGTTTGGGATGTGGGAGGAAACCGGAACACCCGGAGGAAACCCACACAGCCACTCAAACTCCACTGTACCCAATGTCCGTATTGAACCAAGGTTTCTGGTGCTGTGAGGTAGTAGCTCTACCGGCTGCGCCATTGTGCTGCTCATTTTATGAGTGCAAATTCCATTGTTTTCTTTGTTTTGAGTTTTAGTTACTTTGAGAATAGAGCAGGATTTGCTTTTGAGTCAGTTTATAGACACATAATCTGCGAGAATTGCCAATCCAATGATAAGGAAGTGCTACACTGAACTATTATCTACCTCTTTGATGACCCTTGGATTATCCTTGATCAGACTTTGCTGGGTTTATCTTGCGCTGTAAATGGGTCGATTGCAAACGTGTATTGTCCTTCTGCTGACTGGTCTGCACGCAACAAAAGCTTTACACTGTACCGCGGTACACGTGACAACAAACTAAACGTAAACTCAAGAGCATAGACAATAGAACAGTACAGCACAGGAACAGGCCCTTTGGCCCACAATGTCCGTGCCACGGCTGATGCCCGGTTAAACTAATCTTCTCTGCTTGTCTGCTCTGTACCAATTCTATTTAATTATTATATTGGTTATTTTGCAGCCACTTTAAATTAGAATCATGTGGAGGTGTATTTGTGGAATTGAAGAGTCCCGTGCATCATCGGAGGTAAGTATTTTTGTAATTTCCTGTTTTTGCATTGCATTTACAAAATTTGTATTTGTATTATCGCTGGAGTCCCATTGTTCTTCACGGCAGTCCCCTCACGCCCGATCCCCATTGTCTTCCCCTAGCACCCCTCCCCCCGCCCCCCACTCTCATTGAACGATGATTGCGGGTCGATCATGAAGCCCCACTGCCGCTGAGGATCCCGTTGCCACTGAGGATCCCGTTGCCGCTGAGGCTCCCGCCACCGCCGAAGCTGCCGTTGCTGCTGAGGCTTCCATCACCGCCACTGCTTAGGTTCCCTCAGCCCAGGCAGACCTCGCCATCCGGCTTCACCTCGGTCCCCTGAGAGGCCTGTGGGGCGAGTCTAGCCAACAGTCGGCGGCGCGTTTGTTTAAAAAATGCATTGGCTTTCATGCATTCCATATTAATGCACTTCTCAAGTCACTGAATATTTCAATACTGTTTTCTCTAAAGTCTGATTCACTATGATGCAGTTATTAATAGTGACCAATTATTCTGCAGGCACTGAGCTGCAGGTCTACTACAGGTAAGTATTTGGTGGCTGGTTTATCTGAGCAGCTGGCTCAGTATGAACAGCTGGTAGTGCAGCTCATAGACCAATATCCGGACAAAGAGACCCAGCTACAAGTGAGAGATGAACACCTTAAGGTAACATCAATTCCAGTTGAATATTTGTTACCCTCACTGAGTGAGCTATTACAATGATCTGTGTACTTTGTGTTTGCATTTCTGCAGTTGGATTTCACTTTAAAGCCTGAAAATTCAGTCCAAAATATTGCAAGTTTTCTTTTTAACAATAACAATTAACAATGCCTCTTATTTTCTAAAGCAAAGACTATTGTTAAACCGTTTCACGTCGTGTGTCGGATCTTTTCAAGGAAATTGAAAGGATGACTTCACACTTGGTTTAGAAGGTTGTACTTCAAAATAGACTACAAAATTTTATTGAAACGTCATACTCAAATGATTTAAGCAGAAAGTCATGCCTGATGTTTCCAGTACAATACCGAGAGAATGCTGCAGCTGAAGTGGCAACTTTCAAATGAAATGTTAAATTAAATCGTGTTTGGTGTCTCAGGTGGATGTGAAATATTTTATTTTGGCAAATGTTAGAGAAAGAAATGTGTTTTCCAGGGTGACTTTTCCAGTCTTTACCACAAAATTTCAAGTAGTTGATCCACCACATTAGTACATTATCACATATTTACTATTTTCAAATTAGTTACATGGTTTACGACATTCCAATGTTAATTGAACAATAAAGGTCCCTTATAAGCAACGTTGGCTGGTTCGGCAGGTCCGGCAGAAATGTCCATCAGGTCCGGCAGAAATGTTTCCCAGCCAGTTAAAAGAAGCAAGGGTGGGAACAGCTGAGGTTCTGACTAAATGTTTTCAGTTTTCCCTTGCCAAAGGAATGGTGCCAGAAAATTGCTCAAATTGTCGAGGAGTGCTTCCTGTTAGTATATAATAGCAAAGATGAAATTGTACAGGAGAAGATGCAGATGGGATTTAGTTTAGTTAATTGTCACATGTATCGAGTAAACTATAAAAGAATACAAGACTCGGAGGGATTGCCGTGAGTGCAGTGATCTTGGAGTCTGGTGCGAGTGCGGACGGCTTTCTGACTTTGGGCGGACAGGGACTGCAGAGAGAGTACAGCGGTCGGTGAAGGAGCATGTGTGTAGCCTGGGCATTGAACTGATGGCTGTGGGTCTCCGCCTATGCTGGGTGCCCTAGAGATTCTCACACACCGCTGTGGTGGCTGTTTATGTTTAATCTTTATGTAGTTTTGTCTTGTTGCTTTTTTGATATGACTGTGTGGTAAATCAAATTTTACTGTACCTCAGTACAGGTGACAATAAATGACCATTAAACCATTGAATGTAAATTAATAATTTCATCCCGTGATTTCATTATGATAATTTTAATATCTTAATAACAAGGTGGAATTGAAGAATTGGTGCTCTTGAATTACAAATGTTGCGTGTGTGTGATTTCCGTTCTATGTTGCCCAGTTTTTATCATTGTTAGGAGGTATTAATCACGTTAACTTTCTCAGTTACTGGAAGACCTCAAGGTAAAACTCCGTGAAAACGAAGAAGCATTATTGGAAAAGACGCAACTTGTCGATGTGTTGCAGAAAAAGCTTAATAGGAATAATCGGGATCTAGCGGTAAGGACATCATTGTTTGCTGCTGTGTGAATGTCTATTTCAGGGAAAGATCTCTGCAACCGGCTAAGGGATTCTGTTGTAACTGGCAGTGAAATAAAAATGGAGGGGAGCCTCTTGGAAATAAATCTGTAAATATGAAAAAATGTGACGCTTTTCTTTTGTATAAATCTTCCCATTCTTTTTTTCATTGCAACATTGCCATTCTGGTTATGACAGGTTGTTGGCATTGCTGATCTGTGCCACCAATTTTTTGAGCCCTGATCAAGATCAGAAGAGATCTGCTATTTAAGATGCCAACAACACATGAACTCTTGATTATAATGCAACAGCGTCACTACCGATTATATCTATCTTCCATCTATTCTATTCCATATATATTACTAAAACTCTCATCTTGACCACTTCCTCTCTGCTATGTAATTAAATTTGATCAACAACGATCCTGCTTAATGCTACGATTGTGTTGGGGAATGGGACCAGGCCTCCTGTGCGACTGGGACACAACATTTTAGTTGTACTTCTTTTTCCCATCCACTAGTGGGAGAGTCTAGGAGTAGAGTTCATAGCCTCAGATTTAAAGGAGATTAGGAGGGATTTCTTTAGACTGAAATAAGCGGTTGCCCATTTAATGCATTTGCATTTTTGGTTCTCTGACAACGGCATGCGTGTTTACAACTATGTTTGTCAAAGTGTAGACAATGCAGGCTCGTAGAATATTTTCAAGATAGTGGGGATTGATTCATGATAAACTGGGTGAATGTATACATTAGGTCAGTGATGATCTTAATGAAAGGCAGAACAGACCTGATGGTCTGAATCGGTATTCCTGCAGAATGTGAAAACAAACAACTGCAGGTGCTGGTTTATACCAAAGATAGAAGTGCTGGAGTAACTCAGTTGAATAAGAACCATTGAATGCAAATTAATGATTTCATCCCCTGATTTCATTAATGATAATTTTAATTTTAATGTCTTAATAACAAGGCAGAATTGAAGACCTAACTATTGGCGCACTTGAATTACAAATGTTGCGTGTGTGTGATTTCCATACTATGTTGCCCAGTTTTTATCACTGTTAGGAGGTTTTAATCACTTGTTAACTTCCTTAGTTGCTGGAAGACTTCAACGAAAAACTCTGGGAAAGGGAAGAGGAACTGCGAGAAACAACAGAACACGTGAAAGTACTGCAGAAAAAGCTGGAAAGGAAGAATTGTGTGATAATGGTAAGGAAATCATTGTTTGCTGCTGTGTGAATCTCTCATTACAGGGCGGCGTATTACTTCTATTACAGCGTAATCTCTATTACTTCAGCGGCGGGCGTGGTGCGGGTGAGTCATCGCCAGGGCTCGCCGGAGGGGAGCACTCTGATTTGCTGAAGCCGCGGTCTGCAGAGCTCCAGCCGGCGCTGCGTCAGTAGAATTCTGTAGAATTCATTGCCACAGAAGGCTGTGTAGGACGTCAGTGGATATTTTTAAGGCAGAGATAGATAGATTCATGTTTAGTACGGTGTCAGAGATGAAGGGAGTAGAACAGGAGGAAGAGATAGATGATTGGATGGCGCAGGAGATTTGATGGGCCAATTGGCCTAATTCTGCTTCTATCACGTGACCTTATGATAACTGTTTTAATTTTGATGACTACTTGACAAATCCATTTTGACAGCTTCAACTTTTCTTGCTTATCTGCTTGGCTTATTCATTTCATTCATTTAATGTTACTTTAGAAAGCTGCATTATTCTAGGCTTAATGGGACTGTCCCACAGGTGACTTTTTAGGCGACTGCAGGAGACTATGCCCTCGTCACATGATCGTCACATGTTCGCAGGTGGTTGTTGGAAAATCACCTTCATGGACGTGAGGAGTTCCAGCATTCTGAGAACCCATCGCGGCATCCTTATGGATCCTTTTTTCAACATGGAGAGTAGCGAGAATTCCCGTGCCATAGGTCCTAATGGGTTGCCAGGAGGTCGAAGGTTCCCGTAGGTTATAGCCGGTGCAGACCGGTGACAAAACGCCTAAGTGGAACAGGCTCCCGAAAGTCTTTTTCGTTTAATTTGGCTACTTTTTAATTTTTTTAGGAGTTAGTTGAAGATGTAAGAAAGCTTGAAGATGAGAATGAGGACCTGGACAACAAGTATTACGCTGAAGATTACGCCAGCCATATCAAGATCTGTGGTTTGAGGGCGACCCATAAAGCTGAATTAACAAATCTCAAAGGTAAACACAGCACTCGGCTCTGTAAAATCAGGGAGAAACATGCACAAGAAACATCACAGAAAGATCAGTACTGTTTACAACTTCACAAAGATCTCCAACGTTTAAGACCTCACGCCAGGTTCTGTGCACCCCTTGCAGAACAGGCAACTGGTTCTTTAAATTATTTCAGCGTTAAACGTGTATCAGAAGAATTTACTCAATTACGGGCTAATAATGGGAAAAAAGCTCATACTTAAATTCTGGAAAAATGCGCCCACACCAACAATAAAAATATGGATATCAAATATGTTTGAAACATTACATCTGGAAGAGATGAGATTCCTCTTAGCAGATAAAGCAAACCAATTTCAAAAGACGTGGTCTACGTTTATGGACCTATTACAAGCATGAGGTGCAATAGTAATTTTAAAAATAAATAAATAAATAAATGGTATCAGGACCTGGCATTGGGAGATAAAACAACAAAAACAGACTTGGTTGGTTAGTCTTTCTGCGGAGTTTAATGTTATAATAGAGCGATTGTCCTTACTTTCTTTTTCTTTCTTTTCTAGGGTCTACTTTCTTACTTTACTTCCTTCTCTAACTTCTTTTCTAAGGGGCTTTCTTTTCCCAACACTCTCCTGCACTTCACAACTCTTGCGCACCTTCTTTACTTTCCTTACTTCTATCTTTTTCTTAAAGCTTTAAAAAAAAAAAAAATGAAGCGGTACAAAAAATGTATTAAGATATATGTGTTGTGTGTTATTGTAATTTACCGTACTTCTAATTTTAAAAAAAATAAAAAAAAAAAAATTTAAAAAAAAAAATTATTTCAGCGAATGGAAGATTAACGAACTGGAAGGTAATTACTCAAAGTTGACCTGTTAATATTTTTGGCCATAAATGGTCCTACCGCAGATTTGTACATCTGTCGTCTCGTGGTAGGGAGTAGGTTTGCCCTAAAATATTCTAGCATTAGAGGAATGGAGTGGATTTTATGACAAAACATCACTTCATTTTTGTTTTGCGGTGTAATTCTCTGGTCCCTGTAACCTCGTGAGATTTTGTGTATGCAAATTGGTTGCTGTAATTCCCATATTTTATCACTGATCACACTTAAAAATATACTTCATTGGTTGGTAAATGGGTTGGTACATTCAGTGATCAGGAAAAGTAGCGTGTAATCTAAGTTTTTTTCATTCAGGTATTCTGGTCAGATTCCTTGATCAGAAGATAGTGATGTTTAAAGGATTCAATAAAATAATTATTTGAGAAGCATTTGTAAGAGTCTGCCAAATGGCTGACAGGAACACACAGTAGTCATTTGGACAGATTCGTACAGATGCTTTTCAAAACATTCTCTTCTTGAATCCTTTATACATCGCTATCACTGAATTTTCATTTTGAGAGGATGCCGATAGTTAAAACATGACATTGTGAAGGGCGGCCTGGTGGCGCAGCGGTAGAGTTGCTGCCTTTCAGCGCCAGAGACCTGGGTTTGATCCCGACTGTGGTGTTTGTCTGTACGGAGTTTGTATGTTCTCCATGTGGGTTTTCGTCCAGGTGCACCGGTATCCTCACACTACAAAGACATACAGGTTTGTAGGTTAATTGACTTGGGTTAATGGTAAATTATCCCTAGTGTGTGTAGGATAGTGTTAGTGTGCGAGGATCATTGGTCGGCACAGACACAGTGGGTCGAAGGTCCTGTTTCCACGCTGTATCTCTAAATAAAATCATTTGAAGACATTTTACCATTCACAATGCACTTGCCGGAAATGGTATGGTACACCAGCTGCACAGCGGCTCAGAGGAAAGCGCTCCAGAGGGCCATTGACAACGCCCAGAGGATTGTCGGCTGCCCTCTTCTTACCTTGGAGGACTTACACAGTTCCCGCTGCATCAAAAAATCCCAGAGTATTATAAAGGACATTTCCCACCCCGGACACTCCCTGTTTGAACTGTTACCGTCAGGCAGACGGTACAGATCTACAAGGACAAGGACAAACAGACTTAAAAACAGTTTTTACCCCACTGCTATAAAGGCACTAAATGTAGCCGCCAAGGAACGCAGGGGCGATACATACTAAGAGACTGTGAAATCGACAGAAGGATGTAGGGCTGGGTGTTTATGCGTGCTATTTTTTATGATATTTATTTTAGTTGTTTATCTTTTTTTAAATATTTTACCTTGTATGTATCGTTAGCTTTTTGAAATGTTGAATGGTGCACTGACTGGCTGACATTTTACAATTTCGTTGTACATGGTTCATGTTACAATGACAATAAAGAAACTATTCTATTCTATTCTATCAAAGTATTTTAATTTCAAATAGCTTTTAAATGAGAAGGCCACAGGGCAACCATGACACTTCATTATCTCCATGAATGTCTTATCTCTGTGAGACTTGAGCTGTGTTTGCATGACAGTTTACGGAAGTGAGGGTGAAACCAGGGACAAGGTAGAGAGAGTATATTCAGCAGCAGAAGATGATATTCATTTGGAATAATTTAAAATAAATAAGGGTTTTAATGGAGCCAGTGGAGAATGATCATTTTGTTTGTTTTGGGATTAAGTAAATTTATACCTTAATTTCCAAAATGTTGAGGAGACACATTTTCTGTGGAGCTTTATTCAAGCTTCTAATCATTTCTCACTAGTGATAGTTAAGGAATTTATCATTGGATAAATACGTAAATGGAATTACCATTGTGCCTGAGCAATCTTCAAGATTAATGAATTGTGGCATTTCAAGGATATTTTATGATTTCAAATGCCGGTAATTAGTAGAACATATGATTTTCACTAATTGCCATTAACTGCAGTGGAAAAAATTGCAAACTGTGGAGGTATTACTTTATTTACAACAAATATCAGATCATTATGGGTGTTTTTTCCTTTCTCTTTCTTCAAGAACAAGTGACGCTTCTGAACCAAGAGGCGGAAAGATCAGAGGACAGGTCCTTGTCAATGGAAGCTTCATACCTGTCTAAAATCGAGCAGATCCAAGAGGAGCTGGACAATGTACAGGTACCCCAAATATAAGTCCCTTGCACCTGGTGACGATTAACTGAATATTGATCTGTTTGCCATTTACCTGGAATGAAATTACTTCATCTTTCCAAAAAAGGAAAATTGATGGTATGATATACCGTGCATTGTTGAAGCATTATAGGAAACAATTGTTTTTACATAGTTAGTTATGTACATTGTATATTTTTAATCTGGGCTCAACTGTATGAAGGAATGCTTCCCTACCTTTCACTGCTCACTCCATTCCGTGTAGAACCCCTTTCTGAAGAGTAAGTGACATGGGATAGATGCGAGCCTGCAGGAAAATTCAATCATAAAATAGTTGTGGTAGAATGGAGCTGTCAGCAGTGGCACATTAAAAGTATAATGCATGCTAAAATTATTTCGAGAGTCATACTGCTCAGAAACAGGCCCTTCAGCCCAACTTACCCACATTGACCAACATGCCCCATCTACACTAGTCTTCCCTGCCTGTACAGTCATAAAGCAAAATATTTAATCTAGAATTTGAATGGTGGCTATTTCACAGACCATTAGAAATCCCTTGGCTTTAATTGACACTAAACTTATTTCTTCCCAGCTTGTTTCTGCTCAGAAGCTTCTGCTGGAGCACAAAGATGCGGAGATTGACTATGAAGAGGAGGACGACCAGTTACACCTAAAAGTGAACTGGCCACAATACGTCGAGGCACAAAATGGTGTGTGTATAGTATGACTTTCATTGGGTAAGAAGGAACTGGGGATGCTGATTTACACCGAAGATAGATACAAAATGCTCGAGTCAGCAGGTCAGGCAGCATCTCTGAAGAAACGAATAGGTGTTGTTTCTGATCAAGACCCTCCATCAGACCGAGAGTCAGGGAGGGGGAAATTAGAGGTATGGGGAGGTACAGAATAAAGCATAGCCCGCATCGATGACTCGGGGTGAGGGGGGGGGGGGGGGGAGGGGGTTGGAGCTGACAATGGTCCATTGTTGGCTGGGGATGAGGTGCTCATGAAGGAATATAAATGGTGAAATTAGCAAGAGGACTAGGGTGGGGGAGAGACGGGGAGATAGAGAATGGAAGGGTTATTTGGTTAGAGATCCTTCATTCTCTTGCGTAAAGGAACTGCAGTTGCTGGTTTAAACTGAAGATAGACACATAAACCTGGAATAAGTCAGCGGGACATGCAGCATCTGTGTAGAGAAATAATGGGTGATGTTTCAGGTCAGGGACTCTTCCTCGTTCTCTTTATTTAAATGGAGATGCGTGTTTTCTTGCAGAGAAGCTTCAAAAAATATTGGAAACATATGAAGAGCAATACCAGAACATGCAAGTAGGTTTAGAACAAGTTACCAAGGGAGCAGCTTCCCAGGTTGGGAGAATTTGTGATGCATTTAATTCCCCCACGTACAATCTTAATTCCAAGTGTGCGCATTCTGCACAGATTCAAGAGTCTCAAGTATCCTGCTAATTAATATTACATTGCATTTTACAAATAATTTTATGTTGCTTATTCAGATTTTTTGTTTAAAATGGGTCATTTAAGTAAATTTTTGTTTTGCTCTTTTCTATCATCATCCTTACTTTTTGGCTTGATGCTTGCATCTGAGGGGTGCTATTTGCTTCCACACCAGATGGTTTATGTATGCATTACCACACACCTTGGACATGGAGACAGTTTTCTGAATTAGCTGGTGTGGTTGGGGAAGCAACAGAGTATTTCCAAACTTGCCTATTAATATTATACGGTCATAAGGAATAGTAGAATTAGGTCATTCGGCCCATCAAGTCTACCCCACCATTCAATCATGGCTGATCAATTACTCCCTCCTAACCCCATTTTCCTACCTTCCCCTCATAATCTCAGACCCCTGTACTAATCAAGAATCTATCTGTGCCTTAAAAATATCCACTGACTTGGCCTCTACCGCCATCTGTGGCAATTAATTCCACAGTGAGTGAGTGTGTGTGTGTGTGGCTGTGAGTGAGTGTGTGTGTGTGAGTGTGTGTGGCTGTGAGTGAGTGTGTTGTGTCTGTGTGGGTGTGTGTGTGTGTGTGTGGTATATATGTGTGTGTATGTGTGGGTGTGTGTGTGTATATGTGTGTGTGTGTGTGCGTGTGTGTATGTATGTGTGTGGGTGTGTGTGTGTATATATGTGTGTGTGTGTATGTGTGGTGTGTGTGTGTGTGTGAGTGTATGTGTGAGTGTGTGTATGTGTGTGTGTATGTATGTGTGTGTGTGAGTGTATGTGTGTGTGTGAGTGTATATATGTGTGTGTGTGTGTGTATGTATGTGTGTGTATGTATGTATGTGTGTGTGTGTGTGTGGGTGTGAGGGTTGTGTGTGGTGAGTGTATGGTGTGTTGGTGGGTGTGTGTGGATATAAGGGGCGGTGTATATGTGTGTGGGGGTGTATGTAAGTGTGTATTGGTGGTGTGTGTTGGTTGTGTGGTGGGTGTGTGTGTGTATATGTGTGTGTGGTGTGTATGTGTGGGGTGGATGTGGTGTGGTGTCTTGAGGTGTGTGTTTGGAGTGTGTGTGGGGGGTGGTGTGTTGTGTTTGTGAGTGGTTATGGGTTGTGGTGTGAAGGTGGGGGTGTGTGTGTATATGTGGGTGTGTGGAGGTGTAGTGTGTGGGGGTTTGGTGTGTGGTGTGTGTGTGTGCTGTGTGTGTGTGGTGGAAGGTGGTGGGTGGGTGTGGTGTGGGTGTGAGTGTCAGTGGGAGTGTGTGTATGTGTGGTCGTGTGTGGATGGGTGGTAGTGAGTGTGTGTGTGTGTGGATATGTGAGTGATGTTTGTGTGTGGATGTGATGTGGGTGAGAGGGTGGGTGTGGTGGAGGGTGTGTGTGGATGTGAGTGAGGGTGTGTGTATGTGTGGGATGTGTGGCGTGGTGTTGTGTATAGGTGTGTGTATGTGTGAGGGTTGTGGGTGGTCTTATAGTGTATGTAGTGTGGGTGTGTGTGTGTGTGTGGGGTGTATGGGGTGTGTGGGGTGTGTGTGGTGTGTGTAGTGTGTGGGTGTGGTGTGGTGATGGTGTTGTGTTGTGTGGTGTGGTGTGTTGGGTGTAAGTGTGTGGGGGGGTGTGTGGGTGTGTGGGTGTGTGGGGTGTGCTGTCGTGGTGTATGGTAGGGGTGTGGATGTATGTTGTTGTGTGGTGATGTGGGGTGTGTGAAGTGTGCTGTGTGTGTGGGAGTGTGTATATTATGTGGTGTGTAAGGGTGTGTGTGTGTGGGTGTGTGTGTGTGTGTGTGTGTGTGTGTATGTGTGTGGGTGTGTGTGTGTTTGTGGGTGTGTGTCTGTGTGTGTGGGTGTGTGTGTGTGGGTGTGAGTGTATGTGTGTGTGGGTGTGTGTGTATATGTGTGTGTGTGTATGTGTGTGTGTGTATGTGTGTGTGTGTGTGGGTGTGTGTGTGTGTGTGTGTGTGTGTGACTGTGTGTGTGTGGGTGTGAGTGTGTGTGTGTGTGTGTGTGTCTGTGGGTGTGTGTGTGTGTGTGTGTCGGTGTGTGTCTGTGGGTGTGAGTGTGGCTGTGAGTGAGTGGGTGGGTGTGTGTGTGTGTGTGTGGGTGTGAGTGAGTGGGTGTGTATGTGTGGGTGTGTATGTGTGTGTGTGTGTGTGTGTGTGTGTGTGTGTGGGTGTCTGTTTCTGGGTGAGTTTGTGTGTGGGTGTGTATGTGTGTGGGTGGGTGTGTGTGTGTGGGTGTGTGAGGGATAAGATGATTAAACCACCATCATTGTGAGGGGCCGAATGATTGAAGTCACCGACCTTGTGATGGGCCGAGAAGTTGGAATCACCAAACCTTGTGATTCGAACAAACAGTCAGACCTTCAGAGCTGTTGATAACATTGTAGAATAACAAGATGAGGTAAGGAATGTAGCTGACAACACAGAAGCTATTCTTTAGGTCAAAGGCAATTAAGTAGGTAAGGGCAACAGCTACTGAGCATGCTTAATTAACTAAATGGATATTAACTTTACGCCCCTCATGACAAAGAACCTAATTTAAATGTACATGCGATGTATGATGTGGGAGGAGAGGGAATGATTGATGACGCACGGAGGGGAGGGTTGGAAGATTGTGAACCTCGGTACCCTGATTGGAAGGGGTCAGAAGGGGAGGCGTCCGATCAATAAAGACTGTATACTGAATTGTATAAAAATAGACGTTTTTCCTTTGCTCGGGGTGTCTCAACTTGGAGAGGCACCCATTCTGCAGACTCGCAAGTTGGGGGCTCGTCCGGGATCGCCACTCCGGCCGCTTGACGGAGGCACGAAAGGAAGGGAAGGTGCACCCTGCTGATTTCAGCAGTCTCTGATCTCCTTGCTTGCCGTCAGCGGTTTGAGCGAGTGATATTCGGACAAGAGACTCTGGAAACAAGAGGGAATCCGGTGAAAGGGATCAATCAATCGAGCAATTCCTGTGCACAGGACTCGGGTAAGAATATTGACTATTAAGTATTACTCGGGCGATTGGGTTCTGTTGGACGGGACAAGGTCTGACAGGGATGGGTAACCGGAACGGGCAAAGTAAGGGCCCGGGGGAAAAAGGCTCAAACTGGCGAAGAGCCGCACATTCCGCCTGATAGTCCATTGGGGCGGATGTTGCACGGATGGGGTGAGGGGGGGGGGGTGAGGTGTGCGTCTGGCTTTTTGAGACATCCGAAGAGTTGTCGGATTGAGAAATAAGTGGCGTTGGAACCCAACCCAAAGAACCCCCGTGGTCAGGCCATCTGCTCCTCCCGTGAGGGGGGGGGGGCGAGAACCAGGGACCCCAAACTTTCAAAGAAGAGCAAGAGGAAGGGGTGAATGGAGGGACCAAGGTTGGAGTCCCCCGGGAAATAAAGAACAAGGATCAGGGGGATGGCGCACCGGGCCATCCCGGTGTTATCATTGTCACAAAGAAGGACACTTTAAAAGAGAATGTCCAAAGATAAGGCATGAAGTACAATCGTACACACTGATGGAGGAATAGGGGGGTCAGGGGTTCCCCTCCTTGGGGTGTGTAGGACGTACACGGGAACCCTTGGTAAACTTAAAATTAGGTCCCCAAGGAGAAGACACGGTATTTATGGTGGACTCAGGGGCGGAAAGATCAAGTGTAACCAGGATACCAGAGGGAATGGAATTAGGGGAAAAGCAAGTCAAAATCTCTGGAGTAGGGGGAAAGGTAATGACAGCACCCGAGATAGAAGGAGTAATGGTAAGATATGAAAATCGAGAGGCCATGGAAGACTTAATCCTGGTGCCCCAGGCAGGAATAAATCTGATGGGAAGGGACTTACAAGTTCAATTAGGAATGGGCACAGCTCCCGTAGGTGGACAGATTATAGTACAGCTATATAAATTGACGACCGAAGATGAAGAAAGAATAGTCTCACAGGTGTGGGCAAGAGAGGGAAATAGGAGAAGGCTAAGAATACCACCTCTGAGGATAGCCTTGCGAGAAGGAAGAGAAGTAGTACAAGTAAGACAATATCCGATTTCAATGGAAGGAAGGAAAGGGCTGCAGCCAATTATAGAAAACTTACTGAAGGATGGAGTATTGGAGAGTTGTATGTCCCCCTACAACACGCCAATACTCCCTGTAAGAAAGACTGACGGAACGTTCCGACTGGTCCAGGACCTAAGAGAATTGAATAGGGTAGTTAGGGCTCGACACCCGGTAGTCCCAAATCCTTATACCATAATGGGACGTATACCCCCTAACCATAGGTGGTTCAGTGTGGTAGATATGAAAGACGCCTTTTGGAGCTGCCCCCTGGCTGAGGAAAGTAGAGACCTCTTTGCATTCGAGTGGGAAAACCCAGACACACTGAGGAAGCAACAGTATCGATGGACTGTGCTCCCTCAGGGATTTACTGAATCCCCGAACCTGTTCGGGTAAATATTAGAACAAGTATTAGAGGATGTTCCCAGGACCTATGGGACACAATTATTGCAGTACGTAGATGATTTGTTACTCTCAGGCGGAGAAGAAGAGCCAGTAAGGGATGCAACCATAACCCTCTTAAACTTTTTAGGGGAAAAGGGATTGAGAGTGTCCAAAAATAAACTACAATTTGTAGAACAGGAGGTTAAATATCTAGGACACCTGATTAGTGACGGGAAAAGGAGAATAAACCCCGAAAGAATAGCTGGGATCACCGGGCTGCCGATGCCAAGGAACAAAAAAGAAATCAGGAAGTTTCTCGGGTTAATTGGATACTGTAGATTATGGATAGACAATTACACCCGACAAGTCAAATTCTTGTATGATAAATTGTGTGAGGAGACTGATAAAGTACAATGGGATTCTGAGGACGAACAGAGATTTGGAGAAATAAAGAATAGCCATATCACCGCACCGGTACTGACCCTCCCGTCCATCGATCAAGCATTCCATCTCTTTGTTAATGCGGAGAATGGAATTGCGTTGGGGGTACTGACACAAAAGAGAGGAGGGAAGCGACAGCCAGTCGCATTCCTTTCTAAACTCTTGGATCCGGTATCACGAGGGTGGCCTGTATGTATTCAAGCGGTCGCAGCAACAGCAATATTAGTGGAAGAAAGTAGAAAATTGACATTTGGAGGTGACCTGGTAGTATCTACTCCCCACACGGTCCGGACAATACTAACTCAGAAGTCCAACCGGTGGTTGACTGACTCCAGGATCCTAAAGTACGAAGTGATACTTATGGAAAAAGACGATTTGACCATTCTGACCGATAAGAATTTAAACCCTTCCCAGTTTTTATACTCGGCGGACGACGAGCAGGAAGGGCAGAGACCAGAACACTACTGTAGCGAAGTTATAGAACTACAGACCAAGAGCAGGGAGGATTTGGAGGTGCAGCCTCTGGTAGAGGGAGAAAGGTGGTTTATAGACGGTTCTTCCCGCTGTATAAATGGAAAAAGATATAGTGGGTATGCCATAATAGGAGAAGGATTTGAAGGAGTGGAGGGGGGCAGGTTGCCAGGTAGTTGGTCGGCTCAGTCATGTGAATTGTATGCCTTAATACGGGCGTTAGAATTGTTGGAGGGGAAGGAAGGAACGGTGTACACCGACTCCAAATATGCATTTGGAGTAGTGCACACGTTTGGGAGAATATGGAAAGAAAGGGGGATGATTACAGCAAGAGGAAAGGAGTTGGCACATGAGCAATTAATTGAGAAGGCGCTGGAAGCATTACATTTGCCAGAAAGGATAGCGGTGGTCCATGTGGCGGGACACCAAAAGGGGAACTCATTAGAAGCAAGGGGAAAAGGCAGCGACAGAAGGAACAGTGAGGATGTTGTCTTTAATACCAATAAGGGAAGGAGTAGGAAAGATACCTGTATTCTCACAGGAGGAGGAGGATAAAATGAATGAGTTAGGGGCTCGGCGTTCCACTGACGGGAGGTGGTGGACGCCGGATGGGAAACAAATGTTAACCAAAGGATTAACTCGGGATTTGATGGCACAACTGCACTCCCAGTCACATTGGGGAGCGCAGGCCCTGTGTGACACACTACTACGGACCTACGCTTGCCGAGGTATCTATACTTTGGCTAAGCAGACAGTCTCCGGTTGTGTGTTATGTCAGAGGGTTAACAAGAAGGTAATGAGAGCTGTCCCTGGTGGAGGACAACAATTGGCTATAAGACACTTCCAGAGAATACAGGTAGATTTTACAGAACTTCCAAGAATACAAAGGTGGAAGTACCTCCTAGTAGTTGTAGACCATTTCACCAGGTGGGTGGAAGCATTTCCCACGATAAATGCCACCGCTCAGGCAGTAACCCGGATATTATTAGAACAAATCATTCCCCGATACGGGGTCATCGAATCCATAGATTCCGACAGAGGAACACATTTTGCCTCTAAGGTTCACCTGTTGGTTTGCAGTACCTTGGGAATAAATTGGTAATTGCATACACCCTGGCACGCCCAGAGTTCTGGGCGAGTGGAAAGGATGAATGCAACCCTTAAAACACAGATAACTAAGTTAATGGAGGAAACCAGACTACCCTGGACTAAGTGTTTACCAATTGCATTATTAAGAATACGAACGGCACCCCGTAAAGATGTTGCGGTGTCTCCCTACGAAATGTTGTTTGGGCTGCCCTATCTTGGAAAGGTAGAGGGCACGCCGACCTTCGAAGGCAGCGATGTGTTCCTGAGGAACTATTTACTGGCAGTGTCTCGTTCCCTTACAGAATTAAAAATAAAAGGACTGATGGCACAAAGTCCACCACTCGACTTTCTAATACACGCTATAAAGGCCGGTGACTGGGTACTGATTAAAAGTTGGAAGGAGGAGAAACTGCAGCCCCGGTGGACTGGCCCATACCTGGCATTGCTGACAACGGAGACAGCAGTACGCACAAAAGAAAAAGGGTGGACACATGCGACCCGGGTTAAAGGACCCGTTGACCCGCCGTCAGTTCCTGAGAAAGACGATCAGTGGACGGTAAAACCAGGGAATAAGCCCCTGGCATTAACTTTCAGTAGGAAATAAGTGTATGAAACTAACAGCATGAAAGGAGCAGTTGTAGTATTACTAACTATGTATGTAACCATTATAAGAAGTGTTAATAACTGTGATAAGTGCTACCATCCTATCAGATATGGAGGGCGAACAACCAGATCATTTACCTATCATTCCCATGTAAGTGATGATTGCTACGACCTAAGGACTAGAGCTGTTTGTCAGGACGGGGGCAGGGGGTATTA
Source organism: Amblyraja radiata (assembly GCF_010909765.2). NCBI lineage: Eukaryota > Metazoa > Chordata > Chondrichthyes > Rajiformes > Rajidae > Amblyraja > Amblyraja radiata. The sequence goes on from NW_022630123.1 coordinate 160,614, forward strand.
TGTAGTAGAAAATAAGGGACATGTAGGAAGTTTTGGGCACATTACCTGCCCAAAAGGGGAGAAATGGGTCTGCATGACCAAGAGAGGACAGTTAGGCATCCCTTCCCGAGCCAGGGAGGAAACATTAGACAAAATTAAGGAGGTAGTGATAGGGAAGTTAGCAGAAGCAGTAGTCAACAAACTTCCCCCACCTTCCCAGTCTCGACTGCACCAGACTATGTATGATGAAATAAAGCAGCAGATTGAGATCCCGGAAGTGGGGAGAAACCTGTCTGTGGACTTGGCCCTCCGGATAGCCAGAACCCTGAATGTGACTAACTGTTGGGTTTGTGGAGGACCGCTGATGAGCTCACGCTGGCCATGGAGAGGATCTATCATTGAGGTATGGGACCTGATAAAGTGGAATTTGACGGTGGGAAGAGATCGAAGTCCCCAGGAATGGGTCCTGACACACACCCCAGTTGGAACTGAGTGTATCGCCAGGCCCTGGGCAAAGGATGCCATCCTAGTAGGCAGCAGCCCCTGCCAGCGCATCATCACCCAGTGGCCAAATCAATCCCGAGTGTGGTGGCCAGAGGAACCTCAATGGTATTCCACTGTAAAGGATGAAGGAAACTATACTATCTGGATGAAGACTGATGGAAGCGAATCGACTGGATTATGGAATTGCACCGGGAACAACCCTTACCAGGGAATCCCAGTGTTGCAGGACATATGGAACAATGTTACCTCTAGTGGACCGGCCCCTGAAGGACTGCTATGGATATGCGGACACAAGGCATACTCGGTATTGCCAGAAAAATGGAGTGGGACTTGTTTAATTGGACTGGTACAACCAGGGTTTTTTTTCTGTTGACCACTGAGGAGGGGCGGTCGCTAAGAACACCCATCTTTGACGATCTACACTGAACGAAGAGAAGAATGGACATCGGAAAATGGGAAAATGATGAGTGGCCACCTGCAAGAATCATCTCATATTATGGACCAGCCACTTGGGCACAGGGCGGATCCTGGGGCTACCGGACCCCAGTGTATATGTTAAATCGGATCATAAGACTACAGGCAGTGCTGGAAGTAATTACTAACCAGACTGCATCCTGCACTAGAGATGTTGGCGAAGCAGCAGACACAGATGAGAACAGCGATATACCAAAACCGTTTGGCCTTAGACTATTTACTAGCCGAAGAGGGAGGAGTATGCGGGAAATTCAACCTCTCTAATTGCTGCCTAAACATAGATGACAACGGACAAGCAGTAATGGATATATCAGAAGGAATCAGAAAAATAGCACATGTCCCGGTACAGAGATGGAACACAATCATGGGAGCAGGATGGTGGGATTACATCTTAGGAGGAGCCTGGTGGAAAGCGGTGGGACTGGTGATTTTATGGGCATTAGCTGCATTGATCATTATCCCCTGTTGTATACCATGTCTCAGGGTTCTTATAACTAGAAGTATAAGCCAAATGCAGGCAGTTGTAGTCCCCATGGGGGAGAAAGGGGGCGTCCAGAAGATAATGATAATGAGGCCGAGAGAGGACCCAGAGGAAAGAGAGATAAAAAGAATGTTATTAGCTTTGGAACAGCAGGAAGTCTAGGAATGGGGTTTAATACAGGATGCGTAGCAAAAGAAAAAGGGAGGATTGTGAGGGATAAGATGATTAAACCACCATCATTGTGAGGGGCCGAGTGATTGAAGTCACCGACCTTGTGATGGGCCGAGAAGTTGGAATCACCAACCTTGTGATTCGAACAAACTGTCAGACCTTCAGAGCTGTTGATAACATTGTAGAATAACAAGATGAGGTAAGGAATGTAGCTGACAACACAGAAGCTATTCTTTAGGCCAAAGGCAATTAAGTAGGTAAGGGCAACAGCTACTGAGCATGCTTAATTAAATAAATGAATATTAACTTTACGCCCCTCATGACAAAGAACCTAATTTAAATGTACATGCGATGTATGATGTGGGAGGAGAGGGAATGATTGATGACGCACGGAGGGGAGGGTTGGAAGATTGTGAACCTCGGTACCCTGATTGGAAGGGGTCAGAAGGGGAGGCGTCCGATCAATAAAGACTGTATACTGAATTGTATAAAAATAGACGTTTTTCCTTTGCTCGGGGTGTCTCAACTTGGAGAGGCACCCGATTCTGCAGACTCGCAAATAAAGCATTTCTTGTTTCCACGATTTAGTCTCTGAGTAGTGATTGTGAGCAGAAACCATATATCTCACAGGTGTGAGTGTGTGTGTGGGTGTGTGTGTGTGTGTGTGTGTGTGTGTGTGTGTGTGTGTGTGTGTGTGGGTGGGTGTGTGTCTGTGTGTGTGTGTGTGGGTGTGGTGTGGGTGTGTGTGAGTGTGGGTGTGGGTGTGAGTGTGGGTGTGAGTGTGGCTGTGAGTGTGTGTGGGGCTGTGAGTGAGTGGGTGCGTGTGTGTGTATGTGGCTGTGAGTGAGTGAGGGTGTGTGTGTGTGAGTGTGTGTGTGTGTGTGTGTGTTAGTGAGTTGGTGTGAGTGAGTGAGTGGGTGTGAGTGAGTGGGTGTGAGAGGGTGTGGGTGATTTAGTGTGGCTGTGAGTGAGTGGGTGTGTGTGTGTTAGTGAGTGTGTGTGTGTGAGTGAGTGTGGTGAGTGAGTGAGGGTGTGGGTGATTTAGTGTGGCTGTTAGTGAGTGGGTGTGAGTGTGTTAGTGAGTGGGTGGGTGTGAGTGAGTGAGTGAGGGTGTGGGTGATTTAGTGTGGTTGTGAGTGTGTGTGAGTGTGTGTGGGAGTGGGTGTGATTGAGTGGGTGTGGGTGTGTTAGTGAGTGGATGTGAGTGAGTTAGTGTGGGTGTGGGTGATTTAGTGTGGTTGTGAGTGTGTGTTTGTGAGTGGGTGTGGGAGTGTTAGTGAGTGGGTGTGAATGGGTTTGGGAGTGAGTTTTCTCATATCGGTCCTAAAAGATTTCCCCCTTATCCTTAAACTGTGACCCCTTGTTCTGGATCCTTAAACTGTGACCCCTTGTTCTGTAGTGGGTGTGGGTGAGTAGGGAGTGGGTGTGAGTGTGACCGGGTGTGTGTGAGTGGGTGAGTGAATGTGTGTCTGAGTGTGTGTGTTAGTGGTAGGGTGAATTTTGTAAATGCACTGTTAAAACATTAGATCTGTTGAACTTGTTAACAGAGTATACACTTGGTGACCTGTTTCCAAATGTTTGTGTTAGCTTAATAATACTATTAACAATTCCAGCCACAGTAGCTTCTGCAGAGAGGTCATTTAGCAACCTCAACCATATAACCATATAACCATATAACAATTACAGCACGGAAACAGGCCATCTCGGCCCTACAAGTCCGCGCCGAACAATTTTTTTCCCTTAGTCCCACCTGCCTGCACTCATACCATAACCCTCCATTCCCTTCTCATCCATATGCCTATCCAATTTATTCTTAACCTCAAGCTGACTAAGAATTATTTAAGGTCTACAATTAAGGTCTACAAAGCGAATGGTATGTTAGCATTCATAGCAAAAGGATTTGAGTATAGGAGTACAGGGAGGTTCTACTGTAGTTGTACAGGGTCTTGGTGAGACCACACCTGGAGTATTGCGTACAGTTTTGGTCTCCTAATCTGAGGAAAGACATTCTTGCCATAGAGGGAGTCCAAAGAAGGTTCACTAGACTGATTCCAGGGATGTCAGGATTTCATATGAAGAAAGACTGGATAGACTCGGCTTGTACTTGCTAGCATTTAGAAGATTGAGGGGGGATCTTATAGAAACTTACAAAATTCTTAAGGGGTTGGACAGGCTAGATGCAGGAAGATTGTTCCCGATGTTGGGGAAGTCCAGAACAAGAGGTCACAGTTTAAGGATAAGGGGGAAATCTTTTAGGACCGAGATGAGAAAAACATTTTTTACACAGATAGTGGTGAATCTGTGGAATTTTCTGCCACCAAAAGTAGTTGAGGCCAGTTCATTGGCTATATTTAAGAGGGAGTTAGATGTGGCCCTTGTGGCTAAAAGGATCAGGGGGTATGGAGAGAAGGCAGGTACAGGATACTGAGTTGGATGATCAGCCTCGAAGGGCCGAATGGCCTATTCCTGCACCTATTTTCTATGTTTCTACAATGTCTCAGAAATGTCTTGTGGATTTAGCCAGGCTAAGTATTGAACCAATCATTGCCAGAACTATACATTTTTGTGCTGTGATCAACATTTTTCACAAAAAAAGGCCATAAAGCTCTTTATTAAAGTAAATAATGATGTCTTTTCATGATCTGATCTGCTTTGAAATACAGATTTTTTTTGTGTGAATTCTTCCTCCTTATCAGTATTGTAGCATAAAAAAAGATGTTCAAAACAAATGTGCTTTCTTCTTTCTGATCATTTTATTTTATTTATATTCATCATGGAGGGAGTATAGGAGCATGAGGCCTCAAATGCAGAAAATCAACAGAGCGCTCCATTCCACCCCTCTCTCATCTTCCATACCCCTTTTTGCATTTCAGGCTACAGCTCATGGCGTAAACCGGCAGTGGATAAAAACAGGATGACTAATGGAGAAGGGACGGGGCCCGAAAGAAACTTTGTACCCACTGATAAAATTCCTCTCAGAGGCCCCGTGTACAAGCACACCCAGGTCTCGTTGCACCTCCCTTTTTCCTAATCTGATACTATTCAGGTAATTATCTGCCATTCTGTTCTTGCCACCAAAAAGAATGGCCTCACATTTATCCACATTATGCTGCATCTGCCATGCATCTGCCCACTCACCCAACCAATCCAAGTCACCCTGCAGCCTCATAGCATCCTCATCGCAGCTCATGCTGCCACCCAGCTTTGTGTCATCTGCAAACTTGGAGATGTCACATTTAATTATCTTGTCTAAATCATTTATATTGTAAATAAATTGGGTCCCAGCACTGAGTTTTAGTCACTGTGTGTCATTATGTAAGGGACCTGGTAATTCCAACTCTTTGCATTCTGTCTGCGAACCAGTTCTCTATCCATGTCAATACCCTACCCCCAATAGCATGTGCTCTTATTTTGCATACTAATCTCTTGTGTGGGACCTTGTCAAAGACTTTTTGAAAGTCCAAATGCACCACATCCACTGGCTGTCCCTTATCCATTCTAGTTGTTACATCCTCAAAAATTCCAGAAGGTTAGTCAAGGAAGATTTCCCCTTCATAAATCCATGCTGGCTTTGACCGATCCTGTTACTGCTTTCCAGATGCACTGCTATAACATCTCCTGGTCTATAATTCCCTGTTTTAGGCTGTGGGCCAAAGTGCTTTTTTGTTTAAGTTTGTCATCCAAATCACGTAACTACCTGAATTTTTAACATATTGTGTAAAAATATTATATAAATGCATCTTACTTTGATGGACTGAAATTAAAGTATATAATTAGTTAATTACCTAATTAAGTAGCTAATTACAAAATTAACCGTTGTGATGGAAATAGTAATAAACACCCAGACTGCTTTAAAATTCAAAAATGTGATATTCTCAAGATCAGAACTTTAATATTAATCACAGCAATAAAGGAAGAAACGATATCCTGGCCTGGATCTCACGGGGAGCAAATGAAGGGAGGGAGAAAAATACTGGGGTGAGGTTTAATACTTGCAGGGAGAATACTTACTGATGAGCCTGGGCTAGTACATGCCTGATGGGCCGAATGAGCTCTTTAAAAAAATCTGAGCAGATTCTCAGTGAAAGACAATTTTTCTGGACTTTTCCTGGCCTGGCACGGGCCTAAATGCTCCTCCTGGGCTAATAAGGGCATTTGGGGCTAAAGGGACTAGTTTCTCGACTAATAGGGGCCTTGTGAGCCGAAATTGGTGGTTTCAGGCAGGGCAAACAACTAATTTCATTTCATTTCCAATTGCATTGCAGATTCAAGCTCAGGGCAGGCTGAATAGCTCATTGCATTTTCATTTCACTTCCATTGCCATTGCAGTTTTAAGCACAGGGCAGGCGAAGACAAACAATTTATGGCATTTTCACTTCATTTCCATTGCCATTGTAGTTTCAAGCACAGGGCAGGCCCAAGCCAAACAGCTGATTGCATTTTCACTTCATTTTCATTGCCATTGCAGTTTCAAGCACAGGCCAGGCCTAAGCCAAACAGCTGATTACATTTTCACTTCACTTCCTTTGCCATTGCACTTCCAACACAGGGCAGGCTCAAGCCAAATAGCTCATTGCATTTTCACTTCATTTCCATTGCCATTGCACTTTCAAGCACAGGGCAGGCTCAAGCCAAACAGCTCATTGCATGTTCACTTCATTTCCATTGCCATTGCCGTTTCAAGCACAGAACAGGCCAAACAACTCATTTCATTTTCATTAAGGGCTAACAAATCATTTATTCAAGTACATTGCAGACTTACAGTGTTCTGTAGTTTCCCAGCTCAGACAGAGATTTGTGACCTCTCCCTCGCCATCTTGTAGATAGACTGAGCCACGCCCACACTTCCGGGTTTTATAGTCCCTCCCACCAGAAGGGGCGTGGCCTTCATGGCAGTGATTGCCAGGAGAGGGAATTAAAAGGTTGTAAACACTGCCCAGGCCATCACCGGCTCTGACCTCCGCACCATCGGAGTGATCTATCGAGATCACTGCCACAGAAAGGCAGCCAGCATCATCAAAGACCCATCCTGGCCACACACTCATTTCACCATTGCCATCGGGAAGAAGGTACAGGAGTCTGAAAACTAAGGTCCAAGTTCAGGAACAACTTCTTCCCTACAGCCATCAGGCTATTAAACACGACAACAAATAAGCTCTGAACTGCAACAAACTATTACTATCATTGCACTATATTTGCTATTTATTGTGTATGTGTGCATGTGCATACACACACTGAATTTTTTCTTCTTCTCCCATTATGTATTATGTTGTGCTGCAGCAAGTAAGAATTTCATTGTCCTATCTGGGACATATGACAAAAAAACACTCTTGACTCTTGATATGTGTGAAGAAGGGTTTCGAGCTGAAACATAACCAATTCCTTCCCTCCAGAAATGCTGTCTATCCTGCTGAGACAATAGACAATAAGTGCAGGAGTAGGCCATTCGGCCCTTTGAGCCAGCACTGCCATTCAATGTGATCAAGGCTGTTCAATCCCAATCAGTACCCTGTTCCTGCCTTCTCCCCATATCACATGACTCTGCTAGCTTTAAGAGCCCTATCTAGCTCTCTCTTGAAAGTATTCAGAGAACAATCTCCATCGTCCTCTGAGGCAGAGAATTCCACAGACTCACAACTCTCTGAGAAAAAATGTATCCTTGTCTGCGTTCTAAATGGCTTACTACTTATTCTTAAACTGTGGCAACTGGTTCTGGACTCCCCCAATATCAGGAATATGTTTCCTGCCTCTAGCGTGTCCGAACCTTTAATAATCTTATATGTTTCAATAAGATCCATTCTCATCCTTCTAAACTACAGAGTATACAATCCCAGCCACTCCATTCTCTCAGCATATGACAATCCCGCCATCCCGGGAATTAACCTTGTAAATCTATGCTGCAGTCCCTCAGCAGCAAGAATTTCCTTCCTCAAATTAGGGGACCATAGTATCCTCACAGTTCACACTTCCACCCAGCATTGTGTCATAGATTTACAAGGTTAATTCTCGGGATGGCAGGACTGTCATTTGCTGAGTGAATGGAGCGGCTGGGCTTGTATACTCTGGAGTTTAGAAGGATGATAGGGTATTTTATTGAAATGTGTAAGATTATTAAAGTTTTGACACGCTTGAGGCAGGAAAAATGTTCCCAATGTTGGGGAAGTCCATAACCAGGGGCCACATTTTAAGAATAAGGGGTAAAGCATTTAGAACACAGACGAGGAAACACTTTTTCTCACAGAGATTTGTGAGTCTGTGGAATTCTCTGCCTCAGAGGACGATGGAGCATCTCCTATGTGGGATCTCTCTCTTGCTCTCTCTCTCACACACATATATACATTTGCATATGTACACAAACATAAAATTAACCAACAAACAATAATAGTGCAAAAAAAACGAAACCGCTGCTCTGAAGTCGATGTAGTTCAGGTCTTATTTGGAGGTTGTATTGTTTAATAGCCTGATGGCTGCAGAGAAGCAGAAAATGTTGGAGCTACTCACTTTCATTTGTGCCGAGAGTAACATAGTTCACATCTCAGGTCAACAACTTTTCATGAGTACTGGGAAAAAGTGAGAAATATAAGCTTGTTTTATAGCTTCCAGTTCTGATGAAATGTAATTGAAAACAAAAATAAGTCTCTTGGTTAGAAACCCTGGTTGGAAACAAATAAATTGCAGAATAATTAAATGCTGTTCAGTTCTATCTCTACAATGGAGGGCACAATTAAAGGCCTGTCCCACGGTACGAGTTCATTCCAAGAGTTCTCCCGAGTTTGCCCTGATTCGAACTCGGATATTTACGATACTGGCCAATCGTCGGAACTCGGGGCTCTCGTGGACATTTTTCATCATGTTGAAAAATCTTCACGAGGCTTCCCGTGCATTACCTGCCGTTAGCGAGTCTTCCCGAGTACCTGCCATTGGAGCTAAGACACGTCCCCGAGCTCCGACATACCCGCTACGTTCATTCTCCGTGCTTACCATGAGTTTGTTTTTTTTTTAACTCGGGAGAGCTCTTGGAATGAACTCGCACTGTGGGACAGGGCTATTAGGTTTCTATATGTGTGGAAGGTAGGAATTGAAAGAAATCGATGTTAGGATTAATGACATAGTGCTTGGAGATTATGGCGATAGAAGCAGGAAATCTCTGAAGTTTGGTGATCTACTTCCAGTGGACTAAAGGAATTTGATGTGTTAAATTATTTGGATGTAGGAACAAACTGAAACACCTCCAATAATCTATATTCTATCCTATGGGGAGAAGGCAGGAAGGGGATACTGATTGTGGATGATCAACCATGATCACAGTGAATGGTGGTGCAGGCTCAAAGGGCCAAATGACCTGCTCCTGCACCATTCAGGTAATTGTCATATGACATTGTCTATTGTCTATATAATGGAATTCAGAAAATTAAACAATGCATTGTTGCCAAGAGATGGTCTGTAATGTTCCGTTGCTGTGGCAGCGTTAGATCAGTTCAACAACCTGATGGGACAGTAGCTTTTTTTGAACTGGGAGTGTGGGACATTTACACTTCTGCATCTACTGTGGTAACAGTGAGAAGAGAGCACGGCTTATCACATTTCAATTATCAGTTGAACAAACTTAACCCGAACAGCTTGGTATTCCTAACATCTTTACATTCTGAGACCTTTCCTTTAAAAGATCTTTCAGGGAAAGTGTTACGACTATCCGCAGAAACTGCGTGTCTTTTGTAATCAATTCCCCTTGCAGTAGACAATAACCTTCTTTGTGTCATCAGAAGGCTAAATTCAATCTGGAAATTGTCCTCTTGGGGAAAGACCATCAAATTTTCTTTATTTATTGTGACATTTGGATCGATACAGGTATTGTAATTTTCTTTTCCACTTACCTTGTGTAGTGCTGATTTACATAAGATGTTCACTCCTGTATATCTGTATGAGTGTGGGAAGCCAAATGTTTCAGGACATTTTATAGTGGAGACTTGTGTGCACAAAATTACATATGTTTTCCAAGTGATTTCCATCACATAAGCAAAGAAATTAAGGAATTTCACAAGCTCTTGGTTTGAAACGATTTAAATATAGTTTAGAGATACAACATGAATCAGACGCTTCGGACCAGTGATTCTATGGTGACCATCGATCACCGATTTTAGTTTAGTTGTTCATTGTCATATGAAAAGCTTGAAATTGCATGCTGCAGGTAAAGGAAAGCCGATACATGATTGCAATCAAACCATCCACAGTGTACAGGTGAAGGGTAAATAAAGATTTTAGAGTGGAATGATTGTAATCGATGTCAGCAGACCTCTTACAGTCTGCACGCTGATGCAGACCAGCACGCAAAGGATCGCCTTGCTCAGGCGCCAGTTGGTCTCGACATTCATACTGGTTCAAGAGTGTTTTATTGTCAAGCTTGTTTATTGTCTTATGTCCCAAAACCGGCTATTTTGGCGAGACAGAGACGGTAAGTTGGCTTGAATTGTTTTATTTTAATGAAACAACGAGCCAACGAGAGTGGAACCAAATTTACAAGGTGGCTTCCACAAGTGTGGGCGCTAGACTGACAGTTACTGATAGTTACAGCAAAAACACTGCCAATAGAACACCCGCCCGTGCTCAGTGACTCCTCCCTCCCGTCAATCACGCGGGTTCTATTACCCAGAGCTACACTATGTTTTTCCCCTTTTTCAAACACTCCCTACACATTAGTGGCAATTTTATGGAGGCCATTTACGGAACCTAAAAAGCTGCATGTGTTTGGGATGTGGGAGGAAACCGGAACACCCGGAGGAAACCCACACAGCCACTCAAACTCCACTGTACCCAATGTCCGTATTGAACCAAGGTTTCTGGTGCTGTGAGGTAGTAGCTCTACCGGCTGCGCCATTGTGCTGCTCATTTTATGAGTGCAAATTCCATTGTTTTCTTTGTTTTGAGTTTTAGTTACTTTGAGAATAGAGCAGGATTTGCTTTTGAGTCAGTTTATAGACACATAATCTGCGAGAATTGCCAATCCAATGATAAGGAAGTGCTACACTGAACTATTATCTACCTCTTTGATGACCCTTGGACTATCCTTGATCAGACTTTGCTGGGTTTATCTTGCGCTGTAAATGGGTCGATTGCAAACGTGTATTGTCCTTCTGCTGACTGGTCTGCACGCAACAAAAGCTTTACACTGTACCTCGGTACTACACGTGACAACAAACTAAACGTAAACTCAAGAGCATAGACCATAGAACAGTACAGCACAGGAACAGGCCCTTTGGCCCACAATGTCCGTGCCACGGCTGATGCCCGGTTAAACTAATCTTCTCTGCTTGTCTGCTCTGTACCAATTCTATTTAATTATTATATTAGTTATTTTGCAGCCACTTTAAATTAGAATCATGTGGAGGTGCATTTGTGGAATTGAAGAGTCCCTTGCATCATCGGAGGTAAGTATTTTTGTAATTTCCTGTTGTTGCATTGCATTTACAAAATTTGTATTTGTATTATCGCCGGAGTCCCATTGTTCTTCACGGCAATCCCCTCATGCCCGATCCCCATTGTCTTCCTCTAGCACCCCTCCCCCCACCCCCCACTCTCATTGAACGATGATTGCGGGTCGATCATGAAGCCCCACTGCCGCTGAGGATCCCGTTGCTACTGAGGCTCCCGTTGCCGCTGAGGCTCCCGCCACCGCCGAAGCTGCCGTTGCTGCTGAGGCTTCCATCACCGCCACTGCTTAGGTTCCCTCAGCCCAGGCAGACCTCGCCATCCGGCTTCACCTCGGTCCCCTGGGAGGCCTGTGGGGCGAGTCTAGCCAACAGTCGGCGGCGCGTTTGTTTAAAAAATGCATTGGCTTTCATGCATTCCATATTAATGCACTTCTCAAGTCACTGAATATTTCAATACTGTTTTCTCTAAAGTCTAATTCACTATGATGCAGTTATTAATAGTGACCAATTATTCTGCAGGCACTGAGCTGCAGGTCTACTACAGGTAAGTATTTGGTGGCTGGTTTATCTGAGCAGCTGGCTCAGTATGAACAGCTGGTAGTGCAGCTCATAGACCAATATCCGGACAAAGAGACCCAGCTACAAGTGAGAGATGAACACCTTAAGGTAACATCAATTCCAGTTGAATATTTGTTACCCTCACTGAGTGAGCTATTACAGTGATCTGTGTACTTTGTGTTTGCATTTCTGCAGTTGGATTTCACTTTAAAGCCTGAAAATTCAGTCCAAAATATTGCAAGTTTTCTTTTTAACAATAACAATTAACAATGCCTCTTATTTTCTAAAGCAAAGACTATTGTTAAACCGTTTCACGTCGTGTGTCGGATCTTTTCAAGGAAATTGAAAGGATGACTTCACACTTGGTTTAGAAGGTTGTACTTCAAAATAGACTACAAAATGTTATTGAAAAGTCATACTCAAATGATTTAAGCAGAAAGTCATGCCTGATGTTTCCAGTACAATACTGAGAGAATGCTGCAGCTGAAGTGGCAACTTTCAAATGAAATGTTAAATTAAATCGTGTTTGGTGTATCAGGTGGATGTGAAATATTTTATTTTGGCAAATTTTAGAGAAAGAAATGTGTTTTCCAGGGTGACTTTTCCAGTCTTTACCCCAAAATTTCAAGTAGTTGATCCACCACATTAGTACATTATCACATATTTACTATTTTCAAATTAGTTACATGGTTTACGACATTCCAATGTTAATTGAACAATAAAGGTCCCTTATAAGCAACGTTGGCTGGTTCGGCAGGTCCGGCAGAAATGTCCATCAGGTCCGGCAGAAATGTTTCCCAGCCTGTTAAAAGAAGCAAGGGTGGGAACAGCTGAGGTTCTGACTAAATGTTTTCAGTTTTCCCTTGCCAAAGGAATGGTGCCAGAAAATTGTTCAAATTGTCGAGGAGTGCTTCCTGTTAGTATATAATAGCAAAGATGAAATTGTACAGGAGAAGATGCAGATGGGATTTAGTTTAGTTAATTGTCACATGTATCGAGTAAACTATAAAAGAATACAAGACTCAGAGGGATTGCCGTGAGTGCAGTGATCTTGGAGTCTGGTGCGAGTGCGGACGGCTTTCTGACTTTGGGCGGACAGGGACTGCAGAGAGAGTACAGCGGTCGGTGAAGGAGCATGTGTGTAGCCTGGACATTGAACTGATGGCTGTGGGTCTCCGCCTATGCTGGGTGCCCTAGAGATTCTCACACACCGCTGTGGTGGCTGTTTATGTTTAATCTTTATGTAGTTTTGTCTTGTTGCTTTTTTGATATGACTGTGTGGTAAATCAAATTTTACTGTACCTCAGTACATGTGACAATAAAGGACCATTAAACCATTGAATGCAAATTAATAATTTCATCCCGTGATTTCATTATGATAATTTTAATATCTTAATAACAAGGTGGAATTGAAGAATTGGTGCTCTTGAATTACAAATGTTGCGTGTGTGTGATTTCCATTCTATGTTGCCCAGTTTTTATCATTGTTAGGAGGTATTAATCACGTTAACTTTCTCAGTTACTGGAAGACCTCAAGGTAAAACTCCGTGAAAACGAAGAAGCATTATTGGAAAAGACGCAACTTGTCGATGTGTTGCAGAAAAAGCTTAATAGGAATAATCGGGATCTAGCGGTAAGGACATCATTGTTTGCTGCTGTGTGAATGTCTATTTCAGGGAAAGATCTCTGCAACCGGCTAAGGGATTCTGTTGTAACTGGCAGTGAAATAAAAATGGAGGGGAGCCTCTTGGAAATAAATCTGTAAATATGAAAAAATGTGAAGATTTTCTTTTGTATAAATCTTCCCATTCTTTTTTTCATTGCAACATTGCCATTCTGGTTATGACAGGTTGTTGGCATTGCTGATCTGTGCCACCAATTTTTTGAGCCCTGATCAAGATCAGAAGAGATCTGCTATTTAAGATGCCAACAACACATGAACTCTTGATTATAATGCAACAGCGTCACTACCGATTATATCTATCTTCCATCTATTCTATTCCATATATATTACTAAAACTCTCATCTTGACCACTTCCTCTCTGCTATGTAATTACATTTGATCAACAACGATCCTGCTTAATGCTACGATTGTGTTGGGGAATGGGACCAGGCCTCCTGTGCGACTGGGACACAACATTTTAGTTGTTCTTCTTTTTCCCATCCACTAGTGGGAGAGTCTAGGAGTAGAGTTCATAGCCTCAGATTTAAAGGAGATTAGGAGGGATTTCTTTAGACTGAAATAAGCGGTTGCCCATTTAATGCATTTGCATTTTTGGTTCTCTGACAACGGCATGCGTGTTTGCAACTATGTTTGTCAAAGTGTAGACAATGCAGGCTCGTAGAATATTTTCAAGATAGTGGGGATTGATTCATGATAAACTGGGTGAATGTATACATTAGGTCAGTGATGATCTTAATGAAAGGCAGAACAGACCTGATGGTCTGAATCGGTATTCCTGCAGAATGTGAAAACAAACAACTGCAGGTGCTGGTTTATACCAAAGATAGAAGTGCTGGAGTAACTCAGTTGAATAAGAACCATTGAATGCAAATTAATGATTTCATCCCCTGATTTCATTAATGATAATTTTAATTTTAATGTCTTAATAACAAGGCAGAATTGAAGACCTAACTATTGGCGCACTTGAATTACAAATGTTGCGTGTGTGTGATTTCCATACTATGTTGCCCAGTTTTTATCACTGTTAGGAGGTTTTAATCACTTGTTAACTTCCTTAGTTGCTGGAAGACTTCAATGAAAAACTCTGGGAAAGGGAAGAGGAACTGCGAGAAACAACAGAACACGTGAAAGTACTGCAGAAAAAGCTGGAAAGGAAGAATTGTGTGATAATGGTAAGGAAATCATTGTTTGCTGCTGTGTGAATCTCTAATTACAGGGCGGCGTATTACTTCTATTACAGCGTAATCTCTATTACTTCAGCGGCGGGCGTGGTGCGGGTGAGTCATCGCCAGGGCTCGCCGGAGGGGAGCACTCTGATTTGCTGAAGCCGCGGTCTGCAGAGCTCCAGCCGGCGCTGCGTCAGTAGAATTCTGTAGAATTCGTTGCCACAGAAGGCTGTGTAGGACGTCAGTGGATATTTTTAAGGCAGAGATAGATAGATTCATGTTTAGTACGGTGTCAGAGATGAAGGGAGTAGAACAGGAGGAAGAGATAGATGATTGGATGGCGCAGGAGAGTTGATGGGCCAATTGGCCTAATTCTGCTTCTATCACGGGACCTTATGATAACTGTTTTAATTTTGATGACTACTTGACAAATCCATTTTGACAGCTTCAACTTTTCTTGCTTATCTGCTTGGCTTATTCATTTCATTCATTTAATGTTACTTTAGAAAGCTGCATTATTCTAGGCTTAATGGGACTGTCCCACAGGTGACTTTTTAGGCGACTGCAGGAGACTATGCCCTCGTCACATGATCGTCACATGTTCGCAGGTGGTTGTTGGAAAGTCACCTTCATGGACGTGAGGAGTTCCAGCATTCTGAGAACCCATCGCGGCATCCTTATGGATCCTTTTTTCAACATGGAGAGTAGCGAGAATTCCCGTGCCATAGGTCCTAATGGGTTGCCAGGAGGTCGAAGGTTCCCGTAGGTTATAGCCGGTGCAGACCGGTGACAACACGCCTAAGTGGAACAGGCTCCCGAAAGTCTTTTTCGTTTAATTTGGCTACTTTTTAATTTTTTTAGGAGTTAGTTGAAGATGTAAGAAAGCTTGAAGATGAGAATGAGGACCTGGACAACAAGTATTACGCTGAAGATTACTCCAGCCATATCAAGATCTGTGGTTTGAGGGCGACCCATAAAGCTGAATTAACAAATCTCAAAGGTAAACACAGCACTCGGCTCTGTAAAATCAGGGAGAAACATGCACAAGAAACATCACAGAAAGATCAGTGCTGTTTACAACTTCACAAAGATCTCCAACTTTTAAGACCTCACGCCAGGTTCTGTGCACCCCTTGCAGAACAGGCAACTGGTTCTTTAAATTATTTCAGCGAATGGAAGATTAACGAACTGGAAGGTAATTACTCAAAGTTGACCTGTTAATATTTTTGGCCATAAATGGTCCTACCGCAGATTTGTACATCTGTCGTCTCGTTGTAGGGAGTAGGTTTGCCCTAAAATATTCTAGCATTAGAGGAATGGAGTGGATTTTATGACAAAACATCACTTCATTTTTGTTTTGCGGTGTAATTCTCTGGTCCCTGTAACCTCGTGAGATTTTGTGTATGCAAATTGGTTGCTGTAATTCCCATATTTTATCACTGATCACACTTAAAAATATACTTCATTGGTTGGTAAATGGGTTGGTACATTCAGTGATCAGGAAAAGTAGCGTGTAATCTAAGTTTTTTTCATTCAGGTATTCTTGTCAGATTCCTTGATCAGAAGATAGTGATGTTTAAAGGATTCAATAAAATAATTCTTTGAGAAGCATTTGTAAGAGTCTGCCAAATGGCTGACAGGAACACACAGTAGTCATTTGGACAGATTCGTACAGATGCTTTTCAAAACATTCTCTTCTTGAATCCTTTAAACATCGCTATCACTGAATTTTCATTTCGAGAGGATGCCGATAGTTAAAACATGACATCGTGAAGGGCGGCCTGGTGGCGCAGCGGTAGAGTTGCTGCCTTTCAGCGCCAGAGACCTGGGTTTGATCCCGACTGTGGTGTTTGTCTGTACGGAGTTTGTATGTTCTCCATGTGGGTTTTCGTCCAGGTGCTCCGGTATCCTCACACTACAAAGACATACAGGTTTGTAGGTTAATTGACTTGGGTTAATGGTAAATTATCCCTAGTGTGTGTAGGATAGTGTTAGTGTGCGAGGATCATTGGTCGGCACAGACACAGTGGGTCGAAGGGCCTGTTTCCACGCTGTATCTCTAAATAAAATCATTTGAAGACATTTTACCATTCACAATGCACTTGCCGGAAATGGTACATCAAAGTATTTTAATTTCAAATAGCTTTTAAATGAGAAGGCCACAGAGCAACCATGACACTTCATTATCTCCATGAATGTCTTATCTCTGTGAGACTTGAGCTGTGTTTGCATGACAGTTTACGGAAGTGAGGGTGAAACCAGGGACAAGGTAGAGAGACTATATTCAGCAGCAGAAGAGGATGTTCATTTGGAATAATTTAAAATAAATAAGGGTTTTAATGGAGCAGGGAAGAATGATCATTTTGTTTGTTTTGGGATTAAGTAAATTTATACCTTAATTTCCAAAATGTTGAGGAGACACATTTTCTGTGGAGCTTTATTCAAGCTTCTAATCATTTCTCACTAGTAATAGTTAAGGAATTTATCATTGGATAAATATGTAAATGGAATTACCATTGTGCCTGAGCAATCTTCAAGCTTAATGAATTGTAGCATTTCAAGGATATTTTATGATTTCAAATGCCGGTAATTAGTAGAACATATGATTTTCACTAATTGCCATTAACTGCAGTGGAAAAAATTGCAAACTGTGGAGGTATTGCTTTATTTACAACAAATATCAGATCATTATGGGTGTTTTTTCCTTTCTCTTTCTTAAAGAACAAGTGACGCTTCTGTACCAAGAGGCTGCAAGATCAGAGGACAGTTCCTTGTCAATGGAAGCTTCATACCTGTCTAAAATCGAGCAGATCCAAGAGGAGCTGGACAATGTACAGGTACCCCAAATATAAGTCCCTTGCACCTGATGACGATTAACTGAATATTGATCTGTTTGCCATTTACCTGGAATGAAATGACTTCATCTTTTCAAAAAAGGAAAATTGATGGTTTGATATACCGTGAGTTGTTGAAGCATTGTAGGAAGCAATTTAAAACATTTTTGTTTACATAGTTAGTTATGTACATTGTATATTTTTAATCTGGGCTCAACTGTATGAAGGAATGCTTCCCTACATTTCACTGCTCACTCCATTCCGTGTAGAACCCCTTTCTGAAGAGTAAGTGACATGGGATAGATGCGAGCCTGCAGGAAAATTCAATCATAAAATAGTTGTGGTAGAATGGAGCTGTCAGCAGTGGCACATTAAAAGTATAATGCATGCTAAAATTATTTCGAGAGTCATACTGCTCAGAAACAGGCCCTTCAGCCCAACTTACCCACATTGACCAACATGCCCCATCTACACTAGTCTTACCTGCCTGTACAGTCATAAAGCAAAATATTTAATCTAGAATTTGAATGGTGGCTATTTCACAGACCATTAGAAATCCCTTGGCTTTAATTGACACTAAACTTATTTCTACCCAGCTTGTTTCTGCTCAGAAGCTTCTGCTGGAGCACAAAGATGCGGAGATTGACTATGAAGAGGAGGACGACCAGTTACACCTAAAAGTGAACTGGCCACAATACGTCGAGGCACAAAATGGTGTGTGTATAGTATGACTTTCATTGGGTAAGAAGGAACTGGGGATGCTGATTTACACCGAAGATAGATACAAAATGCTCGAGTCAGCAGGTCAGGCAGCATCTCTGAAGAAACGAATAGGTGTTGTTTCTGATCAAGACCCTCCATCAGACCGAGAGTCAGGGAGGGGGAAATTAGAGGTATGGGGAGGTACAGAATAAAGCAGAGCCCGCATCGATGACTCGGGGTGAGGGGGGGGGGGGGGGGGGGGGGGGGCTGACAATGGGCCATTGTTGGGGGGGGGGGTGGGGCGCATGAAGGAATATAAATGGTGAAATTAGCAAGAGGCCTAGGGTGGGGGAGAGACGGGGAGATAGAGAATGGAAGGGTTATTTGGTTAGAGATCCTTCATTCTCTTGTGTAAAGGAACTGCAGTTGCTGGTTTAAACTGAAGATAGACACATAAACCTGGAATAAGTCAGCGGGACATGCAGCATCTGTGTAGAGAAATAATGGGTGATGTATCAGGTCAGGGACTCTTCCTCGTTCTCTTTATTTAAATGGTGATGCGTGTTTTCTTGCAGAGAAGCTTCAAAAAATATTGGAAACATATGAAGAGCAATACCAGAACATGCAAGTAGGTTTAGAACAAGTTACCAAGGGAGCAGCTTCCCAGGTTGGGAGAATTTGTGATGCATTTAATTCCCCCACGTACAATCTTAATTCCAAGTGTGCGCATTCTGCACAGATTCAAAAGTCTCAAGTATCCTGCTAATTAATATTACATTGCATTTTACAAATAATTTTATGTTGCTTATTCAGATTTTTTGTTTAAAATGGGTCATTTAAGTAAATTTTGTTTTGCTCTTTTCTATCATCATCCTTACTTTTTGGCTTGATGCTTGCATCTGAGGGGTGCTATTTGCTTCCACACCAGATGGTTTCTGTATGCATTACCACACACCTTGGACATGGAGAAAGTTTACTGAATTAGCTGGTGTGGTTGGGGAAGCAACAGAGTATTTCCAGACTTGCCTATTAATATTATACGGTCATAAGGAATAGTAGAATTAGGTCATTCGGCCCATCAAGTCTACCCCACCATTCAATCATGGCTGATCAATTACTCCCTCCTAACCCCATTTTCCTACCTTCCCCTCATAATCTCAGACCCCTGTACTAATCAAGAATCTATCTGTGCCTTAAAAATATCCACTGACTTGGCCTCTACCGCCATCTGTGGCAAAGAATTCCACAGATTCACCACCCTCTGGGTAAAGAAATGTTACCTCATCTCCTTCCAAAAAGAACGTCCTTTAGTCTAGACCTAAAGGGCATAGCCTCAGGATAAGGATTGGCTTCAAAGCTGCAATAGACAATAGGCAATAGGTGCAGGAGTGGGCCATTCGGCCCTTCAAGCCAGCACTGCCATTCAATGTGATCATGGCTGATCATCCCCAATCAGTAGCCCGTTCCTGCTTTCTACCCATATCCCCTGACTCTGCTATCTTTCAGAGCCCTATCTAGCTCACTCTTGAAAGTATCCAGAGAACCGGCCACCACCGCTTCTGAGGCAGAGAATTCCACAGATTCACAACTCTCTATGTGAAAAAGTGTTTCCTCGTCTCTGTTCTAAATGGCTTACCCCTTATTCTTAAACTGTGGCACCTGGTTCTGGAATCCCCCAACATCAGGAACATGTTTCCTGCCTCTAGCGTGTCTAAGCCCTTAATAATCTTATCTGTTTCAATAAGATGCCCTCTCATCCTTCTAAACAAGCTCAGTCGCTCCATTCTCTCAGTATATGACAGTCCCGGCATCCTGGGAATTAACCTTGTAAACCTATGCTGCACTCCTTCAATAGCAAGAATGTCCTGCATATAATACTCCAGGTGTGGTCTCACTGGGGCCCTATACAACTGCAGAAGGACCTCTCTGCTCCTGTACTCAACTCCTCTTGTTGTCCAACATGCCATTCGCTTTCTTCACTGCCTGCTGCATATTTACTTTCATTGACTGATGAACAAGGACCCCCGGATCTTTTCCTTTTTCCAACTTGACATCATTTAGATAGTAATCACCCTTCCTGTTTTTGCTACCAAAGTGGATAACGGCACCCTGAAAAGCATCCTCCTCACAGTTCACACTGCCACCCAGCTTTGTGTCATCTACAAATTTGCTAATATTACTTTGATTCCCTTCATCTTAATCATTAATGTATATTGTAAATATCTGCACAGAGTCTTGCAGT
This sequence comes from Amblyraja radiata, assembly GCF_010909765.2. Classification (NCBI taxonomy): domain Eukaryota; kingdom Metazoa; phylum Chordata; class Chondrichthyes; order Rajiformes; family Rajidae; genus Amblyraja; species Amblyraja radiata. Next base: position 180,837 of record NW_022630123.1, read on the forward strand.
ACCCAACTAGTCACTGCCTGCCATTCTGAAAGGGACCTGTTAATCCCTATTCTTTGTTACCTGTCTGCCAACCAATTTTCTATCCATGTCAGCACTCTAGCCCTAATACCATGTGCCCTAATTTTTCCCACTAATCCCCCATGTGGGACCTATATGAAATGCTTTCTGAAAGTCCAGGTATACTATATCCACTGGCTCTCCCTTGTCCATTTTCCTAGTTACAGCCTCAAAAAATTACAGATTAGTCTAGCATGAAACCCTTCGTAAATCCATGCTAACTTGGACCGATCCTGTTACTGCTATCCAAATGTGCCGCTATTTGATCTTTTATAATTGGCTCTAGCAACTTCCCCACCACCGACGTCAGGCTAACTGGTATATAATTCCCTGTTTTGTCTCTCCCGCCTTTCTCAAAAAGAGGGATAACATTAGCTACCCTCCAATCTACAGGACCTGATCCTGAATCTATAAAACATTGGAAAATTATCACCAATGCGTCCTGATTTCTAGAGCCACTTTCTTAAGTACCCTGGGATGCAGACCATCAGGCCCCGGGAATCTACCCAACACCATTTCCTGCCTAATGTGGATTACCTTCAGTTCCTCCGTCACCAGAGATCCTCTGGCCACTAGTACATCAGGAAGATTGCTTGTATCCTCCTCAGTGAAGACGGATCCAAAGTACTTGACATTTCTCCTCTGATGGTTGAGAATCTTTTGAGTTCTTTACCCTCCAGAGCTGTGGGTGGAGAAACCATTCAGTATATTCAAGGGTTAGCCAGCTAGAATTTTACACTGCGGGAAGTTGAGGGTTATGGGGATTAGGTAAATGTTTAGATCACAGATCAAATCAGACATGATCATGTGATAGAATGAATAAGGCTCAAGGGCTGATTTTTTAACGTAATAAAAGTTTCCAATTATCCAAATCTACAACTTGCAATTCTAATGACGTAACAATATGTCTTGAAGGTGTACATTAATAGGAACAAGTCAGTGCTTCATTGCCCATAGGTCCATTTATCTTAAAGACAATTAAAATAATTTTACTTAAATCTGAAAATCACTGAAATCATCTAATCATTTCCAGCAGAGAATAAAAAATGGTAAACTTTTTTAAACTATATTTTTCACCATGATGTTCCTTTTTTAATGCTTATTCCACCTCTGGTCGTCTTGCCGAATAACTCTAAACTTCAAATCAGCTTGCTATTTTGTTAATTAAATATGTCCCGGAGGCAAACATAGAGAATCATTACTCTTGTATCATGCCGAAGCGTTTCTGTTTCTTATGGCATCAAGCATCGAATTGGCCAGTTAGATGAGTGGATGATGTTGCTTTGTGTGTAATGTGTCTGTAGATAGGTGAATCTGAATCTGCAGAGGAACTGGTGAAGTGGCAAGAAACGGATTATAAACCAACACCGAGCCATGACAACAATGAGTGGACTGTGATGGAATTAAAGATGAATCAAGTTGAAGAAAAAAAAGAAGGTAAATTGTGGTGCTCTCTGGTTCTCTCTTAAACGAACCATACAGTTTACTTTGTTTTAACTTAAAATATTTAAGAAGTGAATGACTTGATTTGATCTTGATGACTTGAAAGTTGAGTGCACCTCTATTTTGGGATCTGTTGTCAATATTTCAGTCGAGACAAAGGCACTTCACTAGCTAAATTGTGCTGTGACTCTAGAACATACCCTGCTCAGAAGTGTCGATGTGCAATTACTGTGGAATATGATTTGCCATTGATCATTCCCACCTTCCTATGCAACCTTTACCATTGCACAATAGTGAATTCTGTACCCTGAAAATTTGTTTGGGCTGAATTTTCTCCCCTTGTTCCATCCATTTGTTCAGAACAAATGTTGCTTGTTAGCTGCGACAAGCTTTCTTTTATTTGTGAATCGTTTAGTCCTTGGTTCTTTTACACCCTTAAGCCTCTCATGGCTCTTATAATTACTGACAGCAATGCTGAATTGTTTCCGTAATTAGTTTATGATGATAACAGATGGTTCAAAATATTTTGCCTAGTAAGATGATGTATTTAGAATCTGAGTTGTGCAGCACAGGAATGGCCTTTCATCTCACCATGTCCATGCTGATTTTTGTTTCCCATCTACACTTATCTCATTTGCCTGCATTATAAATGTCTCCTTCTATGCTTTGCCTATTACGTGTTTGTCTAAAATTACTTTAAAAATGTTTTAATTGCATTTGATTCTGCCTCCTTTGGCAGCAAGTTCCAGATCCAAAGCCCTCTCGGGGGAGAGAAATAAACTTTCCCTCAAATCGCCTTTACAACTTCCTCTTCTTACCTTAAACTTATGTTCTCTTGTATTGGAACTCTACCATGGAAAAAAGATTTTGGCTCTCTACCCTGCCTCACATAATCTTACATACTTCTATCAGTCACTCCTTAACTTTCTCACTCCAGGGAAAAAGAGCCCCATCCATCCAGTTTCTCCCCATAACTAAAGTTCTCCAATCCAGGCAACATCCTTGTGAATTTTCTCTCCATTTTCTCCAAATCTATCGCTGATCAGACAGTAGAAGAGGCCCAACCTGAAACGCCGCCTTCCCATGTTACCGGAGATGCTGCGTTACTCCAGCACTTTGTGTCTGTTTTTGTAAACCAGCCTCTGCAGTTCATACATAGTGTGCTGACAGGAACTGCACACAACCCTTCAAGTGTGGCCTAACTAGTGTTTTGTAAAGTTGCAATAAAACATCCCAGCTATTATATTCCATACCCACACCTACGACAGCAACCATGCCATATGCTTTCTTCACCAGTCTGTTGCCCTGCTAAATTTTGAGAACTTTGGACTTGGACTTCTAAGACTCTATTCATCAACATTCATCAGTGCCCTGACCTGTCCTACAACCATTTTTACTTCCCAAATTATATCTGTCTGTGCTCCAGCCAACTTTCCATCTCATCTATATCCTGCTATGACCTTGGACAAATCTCCTCGCTCGGGCAACGGACATCTCAGCTGTGATCCCTGTGGTACCACAATAATCACAGATTTCCCATCAGAAAAACATCCTTCCATCACTGCCTCCTATTTAGATCCAACTGGCTAGCCCACCTTGCATTACATGTGCCCAAATCTTCTGCACTTGCCTACCATGTTTCGACCTGATGAAATGAATGCCCTAGTAATGTACTAAAATGATTAGTAGAATCCAGTTAAAGTTACTGCTCATTTTCCAAAATTGTTCTAAACCCCAACTAAAATATACTTCCATTGAATTATTTAGTTATAACATTTAGCTCTGCATTAAACATGCAGTTAAATTTCCTATTACATACTTTAGAGTGAGTTTTTATGAATACGCAAGTTTCACTGAAAGACTAGGAGGTTTATTTAACACGGGCAAGTGGGGTTAAACTAGATGGCATGATAGTCGGCACAGACACATTGAATGTAAAAGGACATGTTTCTGTGCTGTACAACTCTTTGGACTATTTAGTAATGAAAGGGAACACTGTTTTAACCCATAGTTTATTCCATCCATTATCTGATGTAAGTAAAATGAACCAAACTTCCTTATAATTTTTCAATGCGAAAGGATTTATTTTTCCCCTATATTTACATTGGTAATTGCAAATGTAGAACACTTACCATTTTGTCCAAATGGCCACGACACAGGCTTCACTCAGTTTATTAATGGATTTGCAGGTTAAATTACAAATCTGCCTCTCCTGAACAAATACTGAAATTATATCTATACAGTTGTCTCTGTGATACAGTGATGTTAATTTAGCTTTGTTACTGCAAGCTTTTAAAATTTAAAGCCAGCTGCAAGGTGTTTTAGCCCAGTCAGAAACTAACATCTTAACTTGGAGAAGCCACAAGGCAGCGACGGTCACCAGGGTCCAATCAGTCCATATTGTGTCTGTGTTCATGCTGTCTTTCTGAACGACGTGTCTTCCTGTGGCACAAAACTGATTGAGGATGACTGGTTCTGCTCCGATCCAGATTTGATCTCAGAACTGCAGGAGCTGGAGGAGGAAGTGGGGGATCTTCAGATACAAGGACAGGGTCAAGGATGGACAAAGCAGACCACAGCTGGCCAAACGCTTATGGTATGTGCTCAGTCTGACACTTTCAATTTAAACTTTGATTTTATATATCGGTGTAAATTTAATGCTTGAGTTCACTCAACATTTTACGCTTAGTAGAGCGTTAATTAGTAGAACATTGGTGAATTCATTTTAGCTTGATACCAAGTAACTACATTTGGGAAACTTAAAGGGTTGTTAATACAGCAACTTTGTTGTTCCTTGGTACAAATATATTGTGAATTCATGTGCAAGGAAGTAAACGTTTCTATTAATATTTAGGATACTATTATTTATGAGGGAATAAAACTTTTGTCACAAACAGAAGAACATTCTCGTGTTTTATACCTTCTGGCCAAAGTACAGCAAGTGAAGATGTAAACTGAGCAATAGTTAAACTGTTAGACTTCTCCAATGCTTCCGATGTCAACAACTACTCCATTGATGGTTGACCTGCCGCCAGTGCACCGATGATCACATTGGCAGCATATCTCCCAACAGCTTCAGATGGATGACCTTAATTCTGACAACGCGCTGCTAAAAGCACAGTTGGTTCAGTACAGGGAGGAGCTAAACCAGATCCTGTCTTTGAAGGATAATCAGTTGAAGTTGTTGCAAAAGCAACAGCAAATTAAACCTTGAGAATGAGAAATCCATCTTTAAAGAGCAATGGATAGTTGCACAAGGACAGCTTAAACAAAGTCCCTTAAAGAACCCTTAAACAAAGGGACTTTTTAAAAGAGCATTTTCAGAGTACTAATGACATGCACGGAAACAAGCCCTTGCAACAATTAATAAATTGAGCAGGATACTAAATCTCAAGGGACTAAAGATGAAGCCATGACATTGCTCATTGGTGGGACTTGTTCCTCAGGATGCATATGATGACTAAATATCTGTGTATTTATTTATTTTTTAATTTAAAAGATTCCAAGATGGACACAGCAAAGATATGTTGTAATCTTGTTTTGCATTCATGTGTGTATAAAGATTGAGCACTATTTTCATTTTGCAGAAAAAGGAAGAACTGGAAAGCATTCAACTATCAACACAGCAGGAGCGCAGAGAGCAAGATCCGTCCTGCAAGAATGAATTGGCTGAGCTAAGGTTTGGTTCTACTTGAACTGGGATATCAGTTGCATTTCTATTGTGCCATACGATCAAATGGGATTATCCCTTGATGCTTTGGCCAGCAAACAACGTTTGAAGTGTCGATGATGGTAGCAAACACGGCAGTCAATTCCCATAGGGTGGTGTCGTAGAGCCACAAATTATTCAACTCCTTGACGAAGGAGAATCCGTCTGGTTAAAGGAGGACATTCTGTTGCCAATGGCTCAACGGCTTTCATTTGCTTTGTTTTAGATTAGATTAGTTTAGGGAGAATCTAAATCCAAGCTGACTATCAACACGCATTTGGGATTGTTTCAGTTCAATAGGCTCCCATTTGGCATATCATCAGTCCCTGGGATTTTTCAAGGGTTTATGACACAAATTCTAGCCAGAATTGAAGGTGTGGTGTGTTACTTGGATGACATCCTCATCTCAGCCCCTGGCAGGCAGACACATGATGAAAGGTTGGAAGTGGTACTCACACGCCTTGAGACACACAGTGTAAGAGTGAAGGCACAAAAGTGTGAGTTCTTTTAGAACTAGGTAGAGTACTTGGGTCATAAGATTTACAAGGATAGTCTACACCCCATCAAGGGTAAAGTTGATGCGATCAAGAACGCGCCCACTCCCAGAAACATATCTGAGATACGATCCTTTTTAGGATGGCACATCCATTTCGCCCATCACTTTTAGCAACCTTGGAAAAATAAGATGTCATTAGTCTTTGGACGCACTAATGACATCTTATTCTTCCAAGGTTGTTAAAAGAAACACGTTAGTTACTTTAGACTTTAGAGATACAGCGTGGAAACAGGCCCTTCGTCCTACTGAGTCTGCGCTGACCAGCAATCATCCTGTACACTAGCGCAATCCTACACACGAGGGACAAATTACAATTTTAACCAATCCAAATAGCCTACAAACCCTCACGTCTTTGGGATGTGGGAGGAAACCAGAATACCTGGAGAAAACCTACGCAGTAACAGGGAGAAATTGCAAACTACACACAAACAGCACCTACAGTCAGGATTGAACCTGGGTCTCTGGCGCTGTAAGGCAGCAATTCTGCCCCCACTGTTACTTGATAGAATCTGAAGAACCATGTGGAATTACAGAATTCTGCTTGTACCAGCTCTGAACGATTTATCCACTTAATGCTCCCCCCTTTCCTCTTTGACATGCGCCTTTGAATTGTTTTAAAACATATATATTATCATTGAGTTTTTTTTACCACTTTTTAAGGGAATATAACCTAGGTCATAATTTGCAGAGTGAAAAATAATTTCTCCTTCTCTTCCCCTGGCATTTTTGCTAGTTTCTATACCCTTGCTTCCTCCAATTCAAGAAATGGTCTTTCCCTTTCGGCTCCATCAAACCGCTTGTAGAGGAATCCACTGACTGTCAAAAGCAGCTGCTTCAGTCCTTGGAGAAGATTCCTTGAAAGTCCTGTGTTCTTCCCAGCCCTTGGTATCGATGACATTTCTTTGAGAAGGTGGGGCTACTGTGTTACTGTTTATACTGCTGTTTTCTTTCCAGACATGTCAGACCAGCGCCCAGGAAGCAAACCATTGAAAATGAAACATACGAGGAATATGAAGAGGCTTTTGAGAATGACTCAATTGAAAAGGTGGTGGTGGCACGGAAGGTGTGTATTGCCAATCAATTCATCGTTTTCTAGTTGTAGTCTAATTTTCTGATGTTTTACACTGCATCGTGCCCCTAACACCCCACCCCAGTGAACAGGGCAACTCTGGAAAACCTGCTTCCATGTACATACTAACTAATAAATAGGATACATAGTACATCGGTTTGGAGTGGGTGATTCAGGCATCAACACAGAAAACCTGCCCTGGTTTCATTGTCCAGCCTCGAGGTCTGCACGTGGTGCCCCTCCCCTCACCCAGCAACAACTCCTCTCCTGCGAGACATGAGGTGTTTGAGTTACTCTCATGTCGCACTCACGCGAATCGGTTTTCAAATGCATATCTCTAATCTCCCTGTTTCGGTATGAAACAGTGCAGTGAATACAGGCCAAGGTGTAAGCCAAATCTCCAAATGAATGCAATAAATTTAGTTATCTCATCTTAACCAAAAGAAATTCTTAAATGTAGAGACACCTTTCTAGGAATACAGAGAGCAGGAAAAAACAGCTGATGAAGGTTCATCTTTCCCCACCTTCAGCTTGCTGTATAGTGTAAGAATGGATACGTCACCCATCACCAAGGAATCCAAGACTAACCATGGAAGCACTGTCATTTTCTGATTGACTGTGACAGAGGATTGTTTAGAATCTAGACTTCCTGTCCAATAGTTCACCAAGGAATCTACATTGCTTGTTTGCTCATAGAATAGTGCATTCATTTGGACCATAGTATTGAAGCCGCTGCCACCCATTCGTACATTATAACGCGGATCTTTATAACATGATAAGTAAAAACAAATCTTCACATCTGTACCTTGGCATTTTACTAATTAGTTTAATTCTGAAAGAACTAATTAGTTGAGGTTCATAAGTGATGGGATAAGAATTAGGTCGTGTGGCCAATCAAGTCAACTCCTTGATTGAATCATGGCTGATCTATCTCTCCTTTGTAACCCCATTCTCCTACCTTCTCCGCATAAACTCTGACACCTGTATTAGGTTGATGTTAATTAGCTATTGACATCAGTTTCTGTTTTGCAGGCGAAGAGGCGAGTGAATTTTTTCAAACGTATATTCACCTCTCGAAAATGAAGACTTCACGATGCATGTTGGTGTTGAACCGGCCGACCCCTGTACGGAGCCAGTTCAGGGCAACCCACTCGTTCCAGGGCATGTCCGAGCCAGGTGTGGCTGTGGTGTTTGGTGCAACAGTGAATTGAGGAGGTCGGGAAGTCTGTTCCCAGCTGGTTCTCCAAGCTCCTAGTGTGTTGAAACCGGAGCCACAGAGGGTGGCTGCGTGACGGTAGAAGGGGCGATCAGATGACAGGCGTTGAGGTCCCAGTTGCTGTGAGTCCTGGGCGAGGTGGTGCAAAGGATGTTTGGTGTCCGAAGGGGCCTTGCACACCAGCCTGTGGGTGAAGTACTCTCTGCGAAGCTTGGCGGGTGCGATAGCTGCGAGCACCGGCAGAAGATCCGGAGTAGGACGTAGGCAGCCGGTGATGATCCGCATGGTGTCGTTGAGGATGGCGTCCAGCTTGCTAGTATGAGCGCTGCGGCATCATGCTGGGGCGGTGTACACAGCGGTGCTGTACACGAGTGCAAGAGACTGGTTCAGAGAATAGATATCCAGGCGCCCCATGATGATCCAGCCAAGCAATGCAGGAGGTACACAAAATGCTGGAGAAACTCAGTGGGTGCAGCAGCATCTATGGAGCGAAGGAAATAGGCAATGTTTCGGGCCGAAACACTTCTTCAGACTGATAGCGGGTGGGGGGGGGGGGGGTGGGGGAGGAGAGAAGGAATGAAAAGGGGAGGAGGAGGAGCTCGAGGCTGGGGGATGGGAGGAGACAGCTCGAGGGTTATGGTAGGAGAGGAGACAGCAAGGGTTAGCAAAACTGGGAGAATTCAATGTTCATGCCCCCAGGATGCAGACTCCCCAGGCGGAATATGAGATGCTGTTCCTCCAATTTCCGGTGTTGCTCACTCTGGCCTGGTTGGCGCCAAGCTGCGGCGACTGAGGTTGCATTAGAGCTGCAATCTGTTGTTCATTGTTATTTCTGCTGCTGTTTGTTTGTTGCCATTTGCCTGACTGAGGTTAGTTGACAGGGCTCACCACGGGGAGGTCGACAACATGAGCCCTATATGTTATACAAAACGGTTATATACGTTTATACAGGACGAAATCCGGCTTGTTCAGCGGGTAGTTGGGGGTCGACGATTGGATCGAGCCGGGCCAGGAGAAGCCGTTCGAGAAGCTTGTACAGGACACAGATGAGTGAGATGGGCCGATGGTTCCTTGGGTCGTACACACGCTTGTTTGGTTTTGGTAGTGCAATGACGGTGGCTTTCCATCAGATCTTCGGAATGGACTGACCAATAAGGCATGAGTAGTAGATCTCACGGAGCCAGACCTGGCATTTAGGACCACAGTGTTTCAGGAATTCTGGGGGAATGTTATCAGGACCCTGGGCTTTTTCGCATTTCAATTGAGTGATGACAGGAGATAATTCTGCAGAGGAAAAGGCTGCTGACAGGAGCCCATCAGCGCCTGGAGCTTCCCAAAAATTTGTGGTTTCCTGTTGGACAGAACGAGTTTGATTCTTGTCCGCTTCTTTGAAGTGGCCGTTGGCCAGGAGCTGGTGGGCGATGGAGTTGGGCGTGACACGGCAATGCTTTTGGCGGGTACTTCGACCAGTGATGCGATTGCAGGTCTTCCAAGCCACCCTACTGGGGTGTGTGAAGTCGATTCCTTGGACCTGTTTCTTCCCACCGCTCTCTGCGCTTCTTGTCGAGACACATTGTCAGATCCGTAGCCTTGGAGACAGCCTCTTCGCCAGGTTCAGCGTCCAGGAATGCGTCGTAGCATGCGTCACACTCTTCGTCCCATGTGGGGATGTACCGGCAATGATAGCCGCGAGGAATTGAACTCTTCGCTGACCTGATGAGGAATTTGCAGAAGACCGAGTAGGTTTTGTCCAGATTGGTGGAGGTGGGGGTGGGAAGGCTGGCGATCCAGAAGTCCACCAGACGTGTGAACTGGTCCCACCTGGCCTTGCGGAAATGCCACCTCTTCACAGGTTTGGTTGGGACCGGCTCGATGAGGTTGTCCGGGATAATCAGAGATGGGGATATTGTGATTTCGGGAAGTGATCCAGGATGATACGGTGTGGGGATGGTCCATTCAAGTTTGCAAAAGCCAAGTCAATGTTGGTAGTGATGTTCCACCTGCCAGAGTGGAAGCTGTCCAGTTGTTTTTGATCGTACAGGAGTTAAATGGCAGTAGCGGAGGCCCAGTCTGCTAGTGCAGCGGCATCTGAGTTAGTTGAACGGTAGCCCCAGGTGGTGCTGTGGCAGTTAAAGTCTCCGGTGTAGATGCATGGCGAACCAAAGGTGGAGCTTGGTAGAATTTGGCTTGGAAACATTGATGACCGTGACACCTTCGACTTGCCTTGTTGCCCATTCCACGTCGGGGTCAGGAGGAGACACTGCAATCTCTTTCCATTTTGCTGTGTTCCTTACGAAAGTGGCAATCCTGTGGGTGTCACTCTTGGTGTAGGCCGCTTGGTTATAAAGCTCTAAATGCAAAATTACGGATATTTTTGAGGTGTTAAGAAATGTTATTTAACTCTGCTCCTTGGGAGTTAGGATGTCAGAGAGAGATTATATTGAGAGATTATATTTCTGCTTCGAAATGCATTTGTACATTTAAAGTGGTGCTGCAGATTTGAGGAAAGCACTGAGTACATTATAAATATAATTTATCTATTACACTACTCTCATGTTTGTTATGTTGCCATTAGGGTACAATTTAGAAATGCACTTTTGTTAATTATTTTGTTTGACAAAGTTTTTATTAAAAGTTACAATTCGTTTTGACTGTTTTATCACCTGTATTTATATTTGAGTGAAAATCGCGACCAAAAGATGGCCTGAAATAGTGTTACATGTTTAATTGTGCCATAATGTAATTGCCATAATGTCTCTAGTATAGTGGCTACCAGGGGTATTTAGTTGCACCATGACTCGCTGCACTTCTTTGTTAACACAAGTATGCTGGCCACCAGCATTAAGGATGTCACATCACAGCCACTCCACCCCTCTCCCATCAGGCACGAGGTATAGAGGTTTGTAAACACACACCTCCAGATTGAGAGACTGTTATCCCACTGTTATCAGGCAACTGAACCATCCCACCAACAATTAGAGAGCAGTCCTGAGATACTTTCTACCTCATGGAAGACTCTGACTATCTTTAATCGGAGTTAATCTTGCACTAAAGATTATTCGCATTATTCCATTTAACATCTGTACACTGTGGGTGGTTCGATTGTAATCATTCTTTTGTCTTTCCGCTGACAAGTTTGCACCCAACAAAAGCTTTACACATGACAATAAACTAAACTAACTAACTGGTATTCAGTTGGAACTTGACTCTCCACAATGGATGTAATCTTGGTGCCGATACGTTTCAAGCAAGTTGTGGGTGCTGCACTATGTCAGTCTTTTAATTATTGTCCCGCTGAGTTATTAAATATATGGTTTTGCTGGCAAGGCATTGATTACATAGAACAAAGAACACTACAGCACAGGATCTGTCTCTTCAACCCATCGTCTGTGCCGAACATGATGCCAAGACATCCTTATCTACCTGCATTAATTCATATCCCTCCAATCACTGTATAACCAAATGCTCATCTACAAGTCTCTTACTTGCACAATTGTTCCGGCCTGCATCCCCAGCAAGTTCCAGGTGCTTCCACTAATCCCCTTTAAACTTTACCCCTATCACCTTAAAGATGGGAGAGAGATAGATCTGCCATGATTGAATGGTGGAGTAGACTAGATGGGCTGAATGGCCTAATTCTACTCTTATCGCTTATGACCTTAAAGCTAAAAATTCTCTTATTTAATATTTTCACCCTGGGAAGTAGGTTGTCTATCTCATCTATGTCTCTCACATAATTTTATTTACTTCTAACCAGTCACTCCTCATCCTCTGACTTTCCAGAGAAAACAATCTAAGTCTGTCCAACCTTTCTCTGTAGCTAATGCGCTCTAATCCAGGCATATCTAGCTCTCTTGAAAGTATCCAGAGACCCGGCCTCCACTGTCCTCTGAGGCAGAGAATTCCACAGACTCACAACTCTCTGAGAAAAAGTGTTTCATCGTCTCCGTTCTAAATGGCTTACCCATTATTCTTAAACTGTGGCCTCTGGTTCTGGACTCCCCCAACATCAGGAACATGTTTCCTGCCTCTAGCTTGTCCAAACCCTTAACAATCTTATATGTTTCAATAAGAATCCCACTCATCCTTCTAAACTCCAGAGTGTACAAACCCAGCTGCTCCATTCTCTCAGCATATGGCAGTCCCGCCATCCCGGGAATTAACCTTGTAAACCTACGTTGCACTTCCTCAATAGCAAGAATATCCTTCCTCAAATTAGGGGACCAAAACCACACACAATACTTAGGTGTGGTCTCACTAGGGCCCTGTACAACTGCAGAAGGATCTCTTTACTCCTATACTCAACTCCTCTGGTTATAAAGGCCGACATGTCATTCGCTTTCTCCACTGCCTGCTGTACCGGCATGCTTCTCCGAATGGTCACTACCTCCTAATGACTCATTAACCTCAAGTTCCTTTATCAAATCCGGTTCATTACATGACACTAAATCCTGAATTGTCTTCTCCCTGGTAGGCTCCAATACAAGCTGTTCTAAGAATCTATCACAAAGGCACTCTACAAAGTCCCTTTCTTGGGGTCCAGTACCAAACTGATTTTCCCAGTCTACCTGCATGTTGAAATCTCCCATAACGACCACAGCATTACCTTTGCTACATGCCAATTTTAACTCTTGATTCAATTTGCACCCTATGTCCAGGCTACTGTTTTGGGGCCTGTAGATAAGTCCCACTAGGGTATTTTTACGTATTCACGTCCCCCCTCGCACCGTTCACAATTAGCCCTGACCTTACTCTTTTATCCCTTCTCAAATTTTCCTTCTCATTAATTCGAGAATCTTTTGTAATTCTTCCTGTAGTCACTTCCCCTTTTAATCCAGTTTGATAAGTGCTACCTGAACCACCTGACTTAATGAAATATTTACCTTGGATTATTCTTGAAGTTGAATCACAAGATCAAGTGTTGTCAGAAATCTGAGGCTTACAGAATGCATGGTACCACTAAAAGGAAAGCAGTCTTTTTGATGAAAGTTGCTCCCAATGGGAACTAATGATAGAGTTAAAGGGACACACAATAAGGAAGTAGGGCACTGAGGACTAGTACCACTGATCATCAGCCAATCATTTACACACAAACACCATCTTTTATTCTCCCCACATTCCTATTAACTTCCCCAGTTCCACCCATTCATCCATCAACCAACTAACCTGTTACACACAAAAAAACTGGAGTAACTCAACGGCTCAGACGTGTCTCTGGAGAAAAGGAATAGATGACCTTTCAGGTCCAGACCCAAAGCGTCACTATTCCTTCTCTCCAGAGATGCTGTCTGGCCCACTGAGTTACTCCAGCTTTTTGTGTCTATCTTTGGCTTAAACCAGCATCTACAGTTCCTCCTGCAGAACCAACTAACCTATCAAGCTCCACATCTTTACCAGACAGGGGTAAGGTGGAGCACTGGGAGGAAACCCATGAAGTTACAAACTCCACAGAGATTGTATCAGAGGTCAGGACTGAAGCCACTTTGCTGGATCAGTGAGGCAGCAGCTCTCTACCTGCTGCACTACAGTGCTGTTCATGATTTTACAATATTATAATGTTCAAGTTTCTAAAATATATATATTTTTTAATTGTTTGTAGTGTAACCTTTTCACACCAAGGGAGGTGGGTGTATAGAACTAGTTGCCGGAAGAGGTAGTTGTCACTGCTATCACAACATTGAAGAAACATTTAGACAGGTTCATGGATAGGACAAATTTAGAGGGATATGGGCAAAATGCAGGCAGGTGGGACCAGTGCAGATGCAGCATGTTGGCCGGTGTGAGCAGGTTGGACCGAAGAAGCCGTTTCTCCGCTAGAAGACTCGATGACTCTAGTTATAAAGCATTTCCCTTTCACAGAAATAGTTACAGCTAATGAAATACTTCTGAAATATTAACTTTTTGGGTGGGAATGTTCAAAAATGGCAATGAGAGAAAAAACAGGTAATGTCTCCCAGAATTAGGCAGGACATCAGGGAGAATGTCCCCAATCATACTCGTTTTTAAATTCCTACAAAAATCCTACAAAATGTAGACCTCATTAGCTATTGAAAGCTGAACCTTCTCACAAAATGTAGCGGGTTTACAGCCAGCATTTCTGCTGATAGCTGCAAATGAAACTAATTAACCATTGATTAAACCCTTGAAACCTGATTCCAATTAAACAATTATTCAACATTTCCAATAAAAGGTAAAATGGCCACACCCATCAGATGATGCAACATTTTTCTTTAATCGTGAAGCTTTTATTTCGTAATCCAAATAATCTTGCCATTTTTAAGTATTACCTCGTTCTTTCAATGGTCCAGGCGAACCTTTCTGTGTTTTCAGTACAAACATACTGAAAGATAAGTGACCTTTATTAAGTGTCCACTCGATTCAGTTGTATTCTTGCCTTTGATTAGGAAGGGTTGGTTGATGCTCCCAGTATTGTCATGCAGTACTGAGAGTGCTGCATTATGGTGATCACAATGATATCCCGATTGCCTGTTCCGGAAGATGGGAAATATTTTATTTTGCCCCCTTATCAAACAAAGCAGTAATTCTACTCAGTAATTAGGGTAATATTCACTGAATCAATCACTGAAGCAGTTTAGCTGCCCAATAGTCTTCTATGTTCAGAGGGTGATGGGTTCAAGTACTTCTCTTAAGGAAATAGACAACATTCAATATCAGGCATTGAGAATATGTACAGGTGCAATAAAAACAACTCCAACAGCAGCATTACAGGTTGAAATGGGGGAGATGCCTCTAGAGATGAGAAGGATACAGCTTTCATTGAATTACTTGATTAACCTACAGGGCTGCAGTCAAGAACACCCAGCACAAGTTACTGTCAAACCAGGCTGGGAAAAGGAGAGAAGGGAAACAAAAAGTTTTGGATGGACAGTGACCCAGAGAGCTTAACAAATCAGCATAGCCCAATTAAATATGGTTCCAACGATTCCATTACCTTCAATTCCACCTTGGATACTCCCAGATGCAACAGTAGACTTTACAACATTAGAACAGAAAAACAAGGATAAGCAACACATGTATAATAGTAAGATTAAACGAGAATTTACCAGTTTGAAGTTTGATCTGTATTTTATGAGGAGTTACGATGAGGGATTACGTGAAGAACCCGTTCAGCACGCAGGCGCGGCATACTTCAAAGCAGCGGTGTGGAATCACAGATAGACACAGTTATTGAAGTAAACTAGTAAAGATAAGGAGACATCAGTTTATGAATTTGACCCATATTAATGAGGGTGGGAGCGGAGGGCACGTAATCCCTCATCGTAACTCCTCATAAAATACAGATCAAACTTCAAACTGGTAAATTCTCGTTTAATCTTACTATTTTACTTCGGAGTCACGTGAGTGATTCCGTGAAGATTTCAAAGCTCTGTGATTTCAAACCATGTAACAGTTATTAGTACATCACTGCCGAAGTCTTTGAGGGAGGAAGTGTGTTATCGTAATCAATCAATGAATCTGTTTGTAGAAAAACACAATGGTGTTTTTTAACAATAACAAAGAAGAATTAAAATGCTCCCTTGGGCTTAAATTAAATATTTGCAGACTGGAATCTTTCCTGCAAATAAAACAGGTTTTGTCAACAGCTTATTATAAATTTTCTGAACATTTTACCCCCACCATCCTGCTGTAGCCAGGATGTGGTTTATAGGCACGTCCATTCTTTTTGCCGTCGACGTGGAAGCTGTCCTGTGGAATGAACTTTGTACATGTTAGTTTTATCCCAGCAGCTTTTAGTACCTGCTTGAGCCATCCCGAAATGGTTCGTCACCCGACCACAAGGTTTTTTTGTGACTGACCCACAAGGCTTTTCATCTCCCTCTAATATTTTGGTTGTGTCTATGTAGGATAATAGGGTCATGGCACATAACCGTGTTTCTGGCGGGTAAGCCCGGATTCCACGACTGGATTAGGTGTTCCTGGTCTGCTCTGTTTGACCATTCCCTGGACAACGACAGAGATCTGGTCTGGAGCTGTGAGCATGGTGTCCAGTTGCAATAGACGTAGTGACTGGACCCTCTGTGCAGCTACAAGTGCCATCAACACGTATGTTTAGAGCATAGATTGTTCCAGGTTGAGGGATCTGGCTGGTGACCATCCCCTGAGGTATGTCAGGACCACGCTGACATCCCATATATGGGTGTACCTTGGTCTAGGGGTTTAGAGTTGTAAATACCCTTCATTAGATTGACCACCAGCTGGTGGGACCCCATGGCCTGTTGTCCTGGAGCTGGTTTAGAAAAGACAGGCAGGGCAATTCTAGCTGTGTAGATGGTATTGTAGCCGAAATCCTTCATCGTGGTGAAGGTTCACCAGGAATTCCAGTACGTAGTATCTGTAGCGGTTGAGTAGGTGGTCCCTGTATCCAAGCAGTACTTCTCCCATATATTGATGCTGGACAAGTGCTGTTGTTCAGTGGATTTTCGGAGGAATGACGGTTTGTTATGATAATCCCAGTCCCAGAAGTAGTTTGTGCAGAATCTGCAACCCAGGAGCTTGATTTTTCCATGGAACGGATGGCTTGTGCCCGACACTGGGTGTTAATAACTCTGGGTCACTGGGGAATACCATCGGTGTTTTAACAACCATGTCATGGAATATTGGGAACCATGGATGCGTAGGCCAGTCGGGTAATTTCAAAATACCTGAAGCACAGTCCATTTGTACTGTGCGCAGTCCCCGACTGATGAGGCAGAAGGGAGGAAATGCATAGAAGAAGAATTTCCCCAAACCAGCGCGAAACGCATCTACTGCTGCTGCCTCATGGTCTGGTTCCCAAGCGACATACATAGGTACCTGGTGATTTAGTCTTGATGCAAATAATCGATATCTGGCGTGCCATATAGCTTGATAACTTTAGTGAAATTTTTATTTTATTTTTTATTTATTTTTTAAACATCTATTCGATGTTGTCATTAAATTTATGTGACCTGGTGTCTGTCACTGTATTTAGCTTACCTGGCAGGTAAGTTACTGATAGTCAAATACGTCTTTGGACACACCATTGCCAAATTGTGTTGACCAACTTGTCGCATGATACCGACTTTATGCCGCACATATGGTTATTGTAGGCCACCACCGTAGTATTGTCTATTTATAGCCGTACATGCAAGTGCTTTAAATCCATAAAATTCACCCAAACATTTTTAGATAATTAATGCCCAGTGTAAGTGGTAACCCCACAACTGTCGTTCTGATATTACTTCAGTGGGTAACTTCATGAGACGCTCAATAACGACCTGTATGTCGTTTTTGATACTAAGGTCCGAATTATGTAGCCAGAAATGCTGCTACCATTTTCCCAATTACTCTGTTACTTGTCGAGTAGTTGGTAGTTTGTTGACCATTAATTTGTTGCATGATTGTGCCAATTCAACTATGTTGTCTCTTGGCAACATTACAGTCACGTAGACTGAATTAATTATGAAGCCCAAGATAGTCCAAGAAAGAGGATGGCTTCAACTTAGATTTATCTGGATGCAAGACAACCCCAGGGTTCCGAATAACTGTTTGGTAGTTAAACAGCTAACAACGCCAAATTCATGGCCTTACCTACCATATAGGATATCACCAAGACATGCCATGACAATATGTTTTTGTCTTCTGAATATTGCCAGAGCTGGTTTTAATGTCTGGCCAACACTCTTGGGCTGATGTGAGCCCATTGGCTAACACTTTAAACTGCTAGTTGCCCCATCCAGGTAAATTTCAGGTATCTGCGATGATCCTAGTGAATGATACTAAATGGTAAACATCTTTAAGATGAATGCTTGCCATAAAGTATTCTATGGAATTTAGTTGTTTGGCAGTAACAACCGTTCCATTTTGAAATGTATATACTTAACAGACATATTTAGTGAAGTTAAGTCAATGATGATGCGACATCCACCATCTTTTTTGGGTTTAGTGAATATATTTGCAAGGATTCAAGTTTCCCCATGATGCCCCTTTTTAATTATTAGCTTGTCCCTCTATTTCTTTAACAAAGAGGGGGGGAAAACCCTCTGGGGTGAATGTTGACCAATGGATTTTTCTAGTATGAATTGTATTCACTAATGCCATTGAGTATATACTATCACTCGTGATAGACTCCCATGTTAGTATTGCTCTATATACTGGAATGAACCAGACCCACCTACCTCCATGGTTGTGGGTATTCTTCTGTGTCCTGCTGGTCCAATGAATGTTGCACGTCGCCTGATGTGGCGGTGACGTTGGGGGGTGGCACATTTTCCATGGGGTCCGCTCTGGGCCCTGGTCTAAAGAAGACTTTCGGTGATAGATGCGGACCCCGAGCTTTCATCAGTCCGATATGGTAGACGTTGACTGATGGATGTGATAGGGTGCTGCTGCATAAGAATTACTGTTTTTGGTTACTCCTCCCGGCCATGCCCTCATAAACCGAAAGTTTTGTAAACCTTGTGCATGTTCTTCATATGGTTTTGTAAGATTTTGTGGCAGGTCTTATGACTTGTTTACTAAGGTTGTGGTCTCTCCGTATTAGTCCTCTCCTTCACGAGGGGTTTCCACGTAGCTGTCCACCACACCTTGTGGGGCCCGGGAGCGAGTGTAATACAGTTGTGGGGCCCAGGAACGAGTGTAATACAGTTGTGGGGCCCGGGAGCGAGTGTACTACAGTTGTGGGGCCCGGGAGCGAATGTAACACAGTTGTGGGGCCCGGGAGCTAGTGTAATACAGTTGTGGGGCCCGGGAGCGAGTGTAATACAGTTGTGGGGCCCGGGAGCGAGTGCAATACAGTTGTGGGGCCCGGGAGCGAATGTAACACATTTGTGGGGCCCGGGAGCGAGTGTAATACAGTTGTGGGGCCCGGGAGCGAGTGTAATACAGTTGTGGGGCCCGGGAACGAGTGTAACACAGTTGTGGGGCCCGGGAACGAGTGTAACACAGTTGTGGGGCCCGGGAGCGAGGGTAATACAGTTGTGGGGCCCGGGAGCGCGTGTAATACAGTTGTGGGGCCCGGGAGCGAGTGTAATACAGTTGTGGTGCCCGGGAGCGAGTGCAATACAGTTGTGGGGCCCGGGAGCGACTGTAATACAGTTGTGGGGCCCGGGAGCGAGTGTAATACAGTTGTGGGGCCCGGGAGCGAGTGTAATACAGTTGTGGGGCCCGGGAGCGAGTGCAATACAGTTGTGGGGCCCGGGAGCGAGTGTAATACAGTTGTGGGGCCCGGGAGCGAGTGTAATACAGTTGTGGGGCCCGGGAGCGAGTGTACTACAGTTGTGGGGCCCGGGAGCGAATGTAACACAGTTGTGGGGCCCGGGAGCGAGTGCAATACAGTTGTGGGGCCCGGGAGCGAGTGTAATACAGTTGTGGGGCCCGGGAGCGAGTGTAATACAGTTGTGGGGCCCGGGAGCGAGTGTAATACAGTTGTGGGGCCCGGGAGCGATTGTAATACAGTTGTGGGGCCCGGGAGCGAGTGTACCACAGTTGAGGGGCCGGGAGCGAGTGTAATACAGTTGTGGGGCCGGGAGCGAGTGTTATACAGTTGTGGGGCCCGGGAGCGAGTGGAATACAGTTGTGGGGCCGGGAACGAGTGTAACACAGTTGTGGGGCCTGGGAACGAGTGTAACACAGTTGTGGGGCCCGGGAGCGAGTGTAATACAGTTGTGGGGCCCGGGAGCGAGTGTAATACAGTTGTGGGGCCCGGGAGCGAGTGTAATACAGAAGTGGGGCCCGGGAGCGAGTGGAATACAGATGTGGGGCCGGGGAGCGAGTGCAATACAGTTGTGGGGCCCGGGAGCGAGTGCAATACAGATGTGGGGCCCGGGAGCGAGTGTAATACAGTTGTGGGGCCCGGGAGCCAGTGTAATACAGATGTGGGGCCCGGGAGCGAGTGCAATACAGTTGTGGGGCCCGGGAGCGAGTGCAATACAGTTGTGGGGCCCGGGAGCCAGTGTAATACAGATGTGGGGCCCGGGAGCGAGTGTAATACAGATGTGGGGCCCGGGAGCGAGGGTAATACAGTTGTGGGGCCCGGGAGCGAGTCTAATACAGTTGTGGGGCCCGGGAGCGAGTGTAATACAGTTGTGGGGCCCGGGAGCGAGTGTAATACAGTTGTGGGGCCGGGAGCGAGTGTAACACAGTTGTGGGGCCCGGGAGCGAGTGTAATACAGTTGTGGGGCCCGGGAGCGAGTGTAATATAGTTGTGGGGCCCGGGAGCGAGTGCAATACAGTTGTGGGGCCCGGGAGCGAGTGTAATAAAGTTGTGTGTGGGGCCCGGGAGCGAGTGTAATACAGTTGTGGGGCCCGGGAGCGAGTGTAATACAGTTGTGGGGCCTGGGAGCGAGTGTAATACAGTTGTGGGGCCCGGGAGCGAGTGTAATACAGTTGTGGGGCCCGGGAGCGAGTGTAATACAGTTGTGGGGCCCGGGAGCGAGTGCAATACAGTTGTGGGGCCCGGGAGCGAGTGCAATACAGTTGTGGGGCCCGGGAGCGAGTGTAATACAGTTGTGGGGCCCGGGAGCGAGTGTAATACAGTTGTGGGGCCCGGGAGCGAGTGTAATACAGTTGTGGGGCCCGGGAGCGAGTGTAATACAGTTGTGGGGCCCGGGAGCGAGTGTAATACAGTTGTGGGGCCCGGGAGCGAGTGTAATACAGTTGTGGGGCCCGGGAGCGAGTGTAATACAGTTGTGGGGCCCGGGAGCGAGTGTAATACAGTTGTGGGGCCCGGGAGCGAGTGTAATACAGTTGTGGGGCCCGGGAGCGAGTGTAATACAGTTGTGGGGCCCGGGAGCGAGTGTAATACAGTTGTGGGGCCCGGGAGCGAGTGTAATACAGTTGTGGGGCCCGGGAGCGAGTGTAATACAGTTGTGGGGCCCGGGAGCGAGTGTAATACAGTTGTGGGGCCCGGGAGCGAGTGTAATACAGTTGTGGGGCCCGGGAGCGAGTGTAATACAGTTGTGGGGCCCGGGAGCGAGTGTAATACAGTTGTGGGGCCCGGGAGCGAGTGTAATACAGTTGTGGGGCCCGGGAGCGAGTGTAATACAGTTGTGGGGCCCGGGAGCGAGTGTAATACAGTTGTGGGGCCCGGGAGCGAGTGTAATACAGTTGTGGGGCCCGGGAGCGAGTGTAATACAGTTGTGGGGCCCGGGAGCGAGTGTACTACAGTTGTGGGGCCCGGGAGCGAGTGTAATACAGTTGTGGGGCCCGGGAGCGAGTGTAATACCGTTGTGGGGCCCGGGAGCGAGTGTAATACAGTTGTGGGGCCCGGGAGCGAGTGTAATACAGTTGTGGGGCCCGGGAGCGAGTGTAATACAGTTGTGGGGCCCGGGAGCGAGTGTAATACAGTTGTGGGGCCCGGGAGCGAGTGTAATACAGTTGTGGGGCCCGGGAGCGAGTGTAATACAGTTGTGGGGCCCGGGAGCGAGTGTAATACAGTTGTGGGGCCCGGGAGCGAGTGTAATACAGTTGTGGGGCCCGGGAGCGAGTGTAATACAGTTGTGGGGCCCGGGAGCGAGTGTAATACAGTTGTGGGGCCCGGGAGCGAGTGTAATACAGTTGTGGGGCCCGGGAGCGAGTGTAATACAGTTGTGGGGCCCGGGAGCGAGTGTAATACAGTTGTGGGGCCCGGGAGCGAGTGTAATACAGTTGTGGGGCCCGGGAGCGAGTGTAATACAGTTGTGGGGCCCGGGAGCGAGTGTAATACAGTTGTGGGGCCCGGGAGCGAGTGTAATACAGTTGTGGGGCCCGGGAGCGAGTGTAATACAGTTGTGGGGCCCGGGAGCGAGTGTAATACAGTTGTGGGGCCCGGGAGCGAGTGTAATACAGTTGTGGGGCCCGGGAGCGAGTGTAATACAGTTGTGGGGCCCGGGAGCGAGTGTAATACAGTTGTGGGGCCCGGGAGCGAGTGTAATACAGTTGTGGGGCCCGGGAGCGAGTGTAATACAGTTGTGGGGCCCGGGAGCGAGTGTAATACAGTTGTGGGGCCCGGGAGCGAGTGTAATACAGTTGTGGGGCCCGGGAGCGAGTGTAATACAGTTGTGGGGCCCGGGAGCGAGTGTAATACAGTTGTGGGGCCCGGGAGCGAGTGTAATACAGTTGTGGGGCCCGGGAGCGAGTGTAATACAGTTGTGGGGCCCGGGAGCGAGTGTAATACAGTTGTGGGGCCCGGGAGCGAGTGTAATACAGTTGTGGGGCCCGGGAGCGAGTGTAATACAGTTGTGGGGCCCGGGAGCGAGTGTAATACAGTTGTGGGGCCCGGGAGCGAGTGTAATACAGTTGTGGGGCCCGGGAGCGAGTGTAATACAGTTGTGGGGCCCGGGAGCGAGTGCAATACAGTTGTGGGGCCCGGGAGCGAGTGTAATACAGTTGTGGGGCCCGGGAGCGAGTGTAATACAGTTGTGGGGCCCGGGAGCGAGTGTAATACAGTTGTGGGGCCCGGGAGCGAGTGCAATACAGTTGTGGGGCCCGGGAGCGAGTGTAATACAGTTGTGGGGCCCGGGAGCGAGTGTAATACAGTTGTGGGGCCCGGGAGCGAGTGTAATACAGTTGTGGGGCCCGGGAGCGAGTGTAATACAGTTGTGGGGCCCGGGAGCGAGTGTAATACAGTTGTGGGGCCCGGGAGCGAGTGTAATACAGTTGTGGGGCCCGGGAGCGAGTGTAATACAGTTGTGGGGCCCGGGAGCGAGTGTAAT
Organism: Amblyraja radiata; assembly: GCF_010909765.2. Lineage (NCBI taxonomy): Eukaryota > Metazoa > Chordata > Chondrichthyes > Rajiformes > Rajidae > Amblyraja > Amblyraja radiata. The sequence goes on from NW_022630123.1 coordinate 203,559, forward strand.
ACAGTTGTGGGGCCCGGGAGCGAGTGTAATACAGTTGTGGGGCCCGGGAGCGAGTGTAATACAGTTGTGGGGCCCGGGAGCGAGTGTAATACAGTTGTGGGGCCCGGGAGCGAGTGTAATACAGTTGTGGGGCCCGGGAGCGAGTGTAATACAGTTGTGGGGCCCGGGAGCGAGTGTAATACAGTTGTGGGGCCCGGGAGCGAGTGTAATACAGTTGTGGGGCCCGGGAGCGAGTGTAATACAGTTGTGGGGCCCGGGAGCGAGTGTAATACAGTTGTGGGGCCCGGGAGCGAGTGTAATACAGTTGTGGGGCCCGGGAGCGAGTGTAATACAGTTGTGGGGCCCGGGAGCGAGTGTAATACAGTTGTGGGGCCCGGGAGCGAGTGTAATACAGTTGTGGGGCCCGGGAGCGAGTGTAATACAGTTGTGGGGCCCGGGAGCGAGTGTAATACAGTTGTGGGGCCCGGGAGCGAGTGTAATACAGTTGTGGGGCCCGGGAGCGAGTGTAATACAGTTGTGGGGCCCGGGAGCGAGTGTAATACAGTTGTGGGGCCCGGGAGCGAGTGTAATACAGTTGTGGGGCCCGGGAGCGAGTGTAATACAGTTGTGGGGCCCGGGAGCGAGTGTAATACAGTTGTGGGGCCCGGGAGCGAGTGTAATACAGTTGTGGGGCCCGGGAGCGAGTGTAATACAGTTGTGGGGCCCGGGAGCGAGTGTAATACAGTTGTGGGGCCCGGGAGCGAGTGTAATACAGTTGTGGGGCCCGGGAGCGAGTGTAATACAGTTGTGGGGCCCGGGAGCGAGTGTAATACAGTTGTGGGGCCCGGGAGCGAGTGTAATACAGTTGTGGGGCCCGGGAGCGAGTGTAATACAGTTGTGGGGCCCGGGAGCGAGTGTAATACAGTTGTGGGGCCCGGGAGCGAGTGTAATACAGTTGTGGGGCCCGGGAGCGAGTGTAATACAGTTGTGGGGCCCGGGAGCGAGTGTAATACAGTTGTGGGGCCCGGGAGCGAGTGTAATACAGTTGTGGGGCCCGGGAGCGAGTGTAATACAGTTGTGGGGCCCGGGAGCGAGTGTAATACAGTTGTGGGGCCCGGGAGCGAGTGTAATACAGTTGTGGGGCCCGGGAGCGAGTGTAATACAGTTGTGGGGCCCGGGAGCGAGTGTAATACAGTTGTGGGGCCCGGGAGCGAGTGTAATACAGTTGTGGGGCCCGGGAGCGAGTGTAATACAGTTGTGGGGCCCGGGAGCGAGTGTAATACAGTTGTGGGGCCCGGGAGCGAGTGTAATACAGTTGTGGGGCCCGGGAGCGAGTGTAATACAGTTGTGGGGCCCGGGAGCGAGTGTAATACAGTTGTGGGGCCCGGGAGCGAGTGTAATACAGTTGTGGGGCCCGGGAGCGAGTGTAATACAGTTGTGGGGCCCGGGAGCGAGTGTAATACAGTTGTGGGGCCCGGGAGCGAGTGTAATACAGTTGTGGGGCCCGGGAGCGAGTGTAATACAGTTGTGGGGCCCGGGAGCGAGTGTAATACAGTTGTGGGGCCCGGGAGCGAGTGTAATACAGTTGTGGGGCCCGGGAGCGAGTGTAATACAGTTGTGGGGCCCGGGAGCGAGTGTAATACAGTTGTGGGGCCCGGGAGCGAGTGTAATACAGTTGTGGGGCCCGGGAGCGAGTGTAATACAGTTGTGGGGCCCGGGAGCGAGTGTAATACAGTTGTGGGGCCCGGGAGCGAGTGTAATACAGTTGTGGGGCCCGGGAGCGAGTGTAATACAGTTGTGGGGCCCGGGAGCGAGTGTAATACAGTTGTGGGGCCCGGGAGCGAGTGTAATACAGTTGTGGGGCCCGGGAGCGAGTGTAATACAGTTGTGGGGCCCGGGAGCGAGTGTAATACAGTTGTGGGGCCCGGGAGCGAGTGTAATACAGTTGTGGGGCCCGGGAGCGAGTGTAATACAGTTGTGGGGCCCGGGAGCGAGTGTAATACAGTTGTGGGGCCCGGGAGCGAGTGTAATACAGTTGTGGGGCCCGGGAGCGAGTGTAATACAGTTGTGGGGCCCGGGAGCGAGTGTAATACAGTTGTGGGGCCCGGGAGCGAGTGTAATACAGTTGTGGGGCCCGGGAGCGAGTGTAATACAGTTGTGGGGCCCGGGAGCGAGTGTAATACAGTTGTGGGGCCCGGGAGCGAGTGTAATACAGTTGTGGGGCCCGGGAGCGAGTGTAATACAGTTGTGGGGCCCGGGAGCGAGTGTAATACAGTTGTGGGGCCCGGGAGCGAGTGTAATACAGTTGTGGGGCCCGGGAGCGAGTGTAATACAGTTGTGGGGCCCGGGAGCGAGTGTAATACAGTTGTGGGGCCCGGGAGCGAGTGTAATACAGTTGTGGGGCCCGGGAGCGAGTGTAATACAGTTGTGGGGCCCGGGAGCGAGTGTAATACAGTTGTGGGGCCCGGGAGCGAGTGTAATACAGTTGTGGGGCCCGGGAGCGAGTGTAATACAGTTGTGGGGCCCGGGAGCGAGTGTAATACAGTTGTGGGGCCCGGGAGCGAGTGTAATACAGTTGTGGGGCCCGGGAGCGAGTGTAATACAGTTGTGGGGCCCGGGAGCGAGTGTAATACAGTTGTGGGGCCCGGGAGCGAGTGTAATACAGTTGTGGGGCCCGGGAGCGAGTGTAATACAGTTGTGGGGCCCGGGAGCGAGTGTAATACAGTTGTGGGGCCCGGGAGCGAGTGTAATACAGTTGTGGGGCCCGGGAGCGAGTGTAATACAGTTGTGGGGCCCGGGAGCGAGTGTAATACAGTTGTGGGGCCCGGGAGCGAGTGTAATACAGTTGTGGGGCCCGGGAGCGAGTGTAATACAGTTGTGGGGCCCGGGAGCGAGTGTAATACAGTTGTGGGGCCCGGGAGCGAGTGTAATACAGTTGTGGGGCCCGGGAGCGAGTGTAATACAGTTGTGGGGCCCGGGAGCGAGTGTAATACAGTTGTGGGGCCCGGGAGCGAGTGTAATACAGTTGTGGGGCCCGGGAGCGAGTGTAATACAGTTGTGGGGCCCGGGAGCGAGTGTAATACAGTTGTGGGGCCCGGGAGCGAGTGTAATACAGTTGTGGGGCCCGGGAGCGAGTGTAATACAGTTGTGGGGCCCGGGAGCGAGTGTAATACAGTTGTGGGGCCCGGGAGCGAGTGTAATACAGTTGTGGGGCCCGGGAGCGAGTGTAATACAGTTGTGGGGCCCGGGAGCGAGTGTAATACAGTTGTGGGGCCCGGGAGCGAGTGTAATACAGTTGTGGGGCCCGGGAGCGAGTGTAATACAGTTGTGGGGCCCGGGAGCGAGTGTAATACAGTTGTGGGGCCCGGGAGCGAGTGTAATACAGTTGTGGGGCCCGGGAGCGAGTGTAATACAGTTGTGGGGCCCGGGAGCGAGTGTAATACAGTTGTGGGGCCCGGGAGCGAGTGTAATACAGTTGTGGGGCCCGGGAGCGAGTGTAATACAGTTGTGGGGCCCGGGAGCGAGTGTAATACAGTTGTGGGGCCCGGGAGCGAGTGTAATACAGTTGTGGGGCCCGGGAGCGAGTGTAATACAGTTGTGGGGCCCGGGAGCGAGTGTAATACAGTTGTGGGGCCCGGGAGCGAGTGTAATACAGTTGTGGGGCCCGGGAGCGAGTGTAATACAGTTGTGGGGCCCGGGAGCGAGTGTAATACAGTTGTGGGGCCCGGGAGCGAGTGTAATACAGTTGTGGGGCCCGGGAGCGAGTGTAATACAGTTGTGGGGCCCGGGAGCGAGTGTAATACAGTTGTGGGGCCCGGGAGCGAGTGTAATACAGTTGTGGGGCCCGGGAGCGAGTGTAATACAGTTGTGGGGCCCGGGAGCGAGTGTAATACAGTTGTGGGGCCCGGGAGCGAGTGTAATACAGTTGTGGGGCCCGGGAGCGAGTGTAATACAGTTGTGGGGCCCGGGAGCGAGTGTAATACAGTTGTGGGGCCCGGGAGCGAGTGTAATACAGTTGTGGGGCCCGGGAGCGAGTGTAATACAGTTGTGGGGCCCGGGAGCGAGTGTAATACAGTTGTGGGGCCCGGGAGCGAGTGTAATACAGTTGTGGGGCCCGGGAGCGAGTGTAATACAGTTGTGGGGCCCGGGAGCGAGTGTAATACAGTTGTGGGGCCCGGGAGCGAGTGTAATACAGTTGTGGGGCCCGGGAGCGAGTGTAATACAGTTGTGGGGCCCGGGAGCGAGTGTAATACAGTTGTGGGGCCCGGGAGCGAGTGTAATACAGTTGTGGGGCCCGGGAGCGAGTGTAATACAGTTGTGGGGCCCGGGAGCGAGTGTAATACAGTTGTGGGGCCCGGGAGCGAGTGTAATACAGTTGTGGGGCCCGGGAGCGAGTGTAATACAGTTGTGGGGCCCGGGAGCGAGTGTAATACAGTTGTGGGGCCCGGGAGCGAGTGTAATACAGTTGTGGGGCCCGGGAGCGAGTGTAATACAGTTGTGGGGCCCGGGAGCGAGTGTAATACAGTTGTGGGGCCCGGGAGCGAGTGTAATACAGTTGTGGGGCCCGGGAGCGAGTGTAATACAGTTGTGGGGCCCGGGAGCGAGTGTAATACAGTTGTGGGGCCCGGGAGCGAGTGTAATACAGTTGTGGGGCCCGGGAGCGAGTGTAATACAGTTGTGGGGCCCGGGAGCGAGTGTAATACAGTTGTGGGGCCCGGGAGCGAGTGTAATACAGTTGTGGGGCCCGGGAGCGAGTGTAATACAGTTGTGGGGCCCGGGAGCGAGTGTAATACAGTTGTGGGGCCCGGGAGCGAGTGTAATACAGTTGTGGGGCCCGGGAGCGAGTGTAATACAGTTGTGGGGCCCGGGAGCGAGTGTAATACAGTTGTGGGGCCCGGGAGCGAGTGTAATACAGTTGTGGGGCCCGGGAGCGAGTGTAATACAGTTGTGGGGCCCGGGAGCGAGTGTAATACAGTTGTGGGGCCCGGGAGCGAGTGTAATACAGTTGTGGGGCCCGGGAGCGAGTGTAATACAGTTGTGGGGCCCGGGAGCGAGTGTAATACAGTTGTGGGGCCCGGGAGCGAGTGTAATACAGTTGTGGGGCCCGGGAGCGAGTGTAATACAGTTGTGGGGCCCGGGAGCGAGTGTAATACAGTTGTGGGGCCCGGGAGCGAGTGTAATACAGTTGTGGGGCCCGGGAGCGAGTGTAATACAGTTGTGGGGCCCGGGAGCGAGTGTAATACAGTTGTGGGGCCCGGGAGCGAGTGTAATACAGTTGTGGGGCCCGGGAGCGAGTGTAATACAGTTGTGGGGCCCGGGAGCGAGTGTAATACAGTTGTGGGGCCCGGGAGCGAGTGTAATACAGTTGTGGGGCCCGGGAGCGAGTGTAATACAGTTGTGGGGCCCGGGAGCGAGTGTAATACAGTTGTGGGGCCCGGGAGCGAGTGTAATACAGTTGTGGGGCCCGGGAGCGAGTGTAATACAGTTGTGGGGCCCGGGAGCGAGTGTAATACAGTTGTGGGGCCCGGGAGCGAGTGTAATACAGTTGTGGGGCCCGGGAGCGAGTGTAATACAGTTGTGGGGCCCGGGAGCGAGTGTAATACAGTTGTGGGGCCCGGGAGCGAGTGTAATACAGTTGTGGGGCCCGGGAGCGAGTGTAATACAGTTGTGGGGCCCGGGAGCGAGTGTAATACAGTTGTGGGGCCCGGGAGCGAGTGTAATACAGTTGTGGGGCCCGGGAGCGAGTGTAATACAGTTGTGGGGCCCGGGAGCGAGTGTAATACAGTTGTGGGGCCCGGGAGCGAGTGTAATACAGTTGTGGGGCCCGGGAGCGAGTGTAATACAGTTGTGGGGCCCGGGAGCGAGTGTAATACAGTTGTGGGGCCCGGGAGCGAGTGTAATACAGTTGTGGGGCCCGGGAGCGAGTGTAATACAGTTGTGGGGCCCGGGAGCGAGTGTAATACAGTTGTGGGGCCCGGGAGCGAGTGTAATACAGTTGTGGGGCCCGGGAGCGAGTGTAATACAGTTGTGGGGCCCGGGAGCGAGTGTAATACAGTTGTGGGGCCCGGGAGCGAGTGTAATACAGTTGTGGGGCCCGGGAGCGAGTGTAATACAGTTGTGGGGCCCGGGAGCGAGTGTAATACAGTTGTGGGGCCCGGGAGCGAGTGTAATACAGTTGTGGGGCCCGGGAGCGAGTGTAATACAGTTGTGGGGCCCGGGAGCGAGTGTAATACAGTTGTGGGGCCCGGGAGCGAGTGTAATACAGTTGTGGGGCCCGGGAGCGAGTGTAATACAGTTGTGGGGCCCGGGAGCGAGTGTAATACAGTTGTGGGGCCCGGGAGCGAGTGTAATACAGTTGTGGGGCCCGGGAGCGAGTGTAATACAGTTGTGGGGCCCGGGAGCGAGTGTAATACAGTTGTGGGGCCCGGGAGCGAGTGTAATACAGTTGTGGGGCCCGGGAGCGAGTGTAATACAGTTGTGGGGCCCGGGAGCGAGTGTAATACAGTTGTGGGGCCCGGGAGCGAGTGTAATACAGTTGTGGGGCCCGGGAGCGAGTGTAATACAGTTGTGGGGCCCGGGAGCGAGTGTAATACAGTTGTGGGGCCCGGGAGCGAGTGTAATACAGTTGTGGGGCCCGGGAGCGAGTGTAATACAGTTGTGGGGCCCGGGAGCGAGTGTAATACAGTTGTGGGGCCCGGGAGCGAGTGTAATACAGTTGTGGGGCCCGGGAGCGAGTGTAATACAGTTGTGGGGCCCGGGAGCGAGTGTAATACAGTTGTGGGGCCCGGGAGCGAGTGTAATACAGTTGTGGGGCCCGGGAGCGAGTGTAATACAGTTGTGGGGCCCGGGAGCGAGTGTAATACAGTTGTGGGGCCCGGGAGCGAGTGTAATACAGTTGTGGGGCCCGGGAGCGAGTGTAATACAGTTGTGGGGCCCGGGAGCGAGTGTAATACAGTTGTGGGGCCCGGGAGCGAGTGTAATACAGTTGTGGGGCCCGGGAGCGAGTGTAATACAGTTGTGGGGCCCGGGAGCGAGTGTAATACAGTTGTGGGGCCCGGGAGCGAGTGTAATACAGTTGTGGGGCCCGGGAGCGAGTGTAATACAGTTGTGGGGCCCGGGAGCGAGTGTAATACAGTTGTGGGGCCCGGGAGCGAGTGTAATACAGTTGTGGGGCCCGGGAGCGAGTGTAATACAGTTGTGGGGCCCGGGAGCGAGTGTAATACAGTTGTGGGGCCCGGGAGCGAGTGTAATACAGTTGTGGGGCCCGGGAGCGAGTGTAATACAGTTGTGGGGCCCGGGAGCGAGTGTAATACAGTTGTGGGGCCCGGGAGCGAGTGTAATACAGTTGTGGGGCCCGGGAGCGAGTGTAATACAGTTGTGGGGCCCGGGAGCGAGTGTAATACAGTTGTGGGGCCCGGGAGCGAGTGTAATACAGTTGTGGGGCCCGGGAGCGAGTGTAATACAGTTGTGGGGCCCGGGAGCGAGTGTAATACAGTTGTGGGGCCCGGGAGCGAGTGTAATACAGTTGTGGGGCCCGGGAGCGAGTGTAATACAGTTGTGGGGCCCGGGAGCGAGTGTAATACAGTTGTGGGGCCCGGGAGCGAGTGTAATACAGTTGTGGGGCCCGGGAGCGAGTGTAATACAGTTGTGGGGCCCGGGAGCGAGTGTAATACAGTTGTGGGGCCCGGGAGCGAGTGTAATACAGTTGTGGGGCCCGGGAGCGAGTGTAATACAGTTGTGGGGCCCGGGAGCGAGTGTAATACAGTTGTGGGGCCGGGAGCGAGTGTAATACAGTTGTGGGGCCCGGGAGCGAGTGTAATACAGTTGTGGGGCCCGGGAGCGAGTGTAATACAGTTGTGGGGCCCGGGAGCGAGTGTAATACAGTTGTGGGGCCCGGGAGCGAGTGTAATACAGTTGTGGGGCCCGGGAGCGAGTGTAATACAGTTGTGGGGCCCGGGAGCGAGTGTAATACAGTTGTGGGGCCCGGGAGCGAGTGTAATACAGTTGTGGGGCCCGGGAGCGAGTGTAATACAGTTGTGGGGCCCGGGAGCGAGTGTAATACAGTTGTGGGGCCCGGGAGCGAGTGTAATACAGTTGTGGGGCCCGGGAGCGAGTGTAATACAGTTGTGGGGCCCGGGAGCGAGTGTAATACAGTTGTGGGGCCCGGGAGCGAGTGTAATACAGTTGTGGGGCCCGGGAGCGAGTGTAATACAGTTGTGGGGCCCGGGAGCGAGTGTAATACAGTTGTGGGGCCCGGGAGCGAGTGTAATACAGTTGTGGGGCCCGGGAGCGAGTGTAATACAGTTGTGGGGCCCGGGAGCGAGTGTAAGACAGTTGTGGGGCCCGGGAGCGAGTGTAATACAGTTGTGGGGCAGGGAGCGAGTGTAATACAGTTGTGGGGCCCGGGAGCGAGTGTAATACAGTTGTGGGGCCCGGGAGCGAGTGTAATACAGTTGTGGGGCCGGGAGCGAGTGTAATACAGTTGTGGGGCCCGGGAGCGAGTGTAATACAGTTGTGGGGCCCGGGAGCGAGTGTAATACAGTTGTGGGGCCCGGGAGCGAGTGTAATACAGTTGTGGGGCCCGGGAGCGAGTGTAATACAGTTGTGGGGCCCGGGAACGAGTGTAATACAGTTGTGGGGCCCGGGAGCGAGTGTAATACAGTTGTGGGGCCCGGGAGCGAGTGTAATACAGTTGTGGGGCCCGGGAGCGAGTGTAATACAGTTGTGGGGCCCGGGAGCGAGTGTAATACAGTTGTGGGGCCGGGAGCGAGTGTAATACAGTTGTGGGGCCCGGGAGCGAGTGTAATACAGTTGTGGGGCCCGGGAGCGAGTGTAATACAGTTGTGGGGCCCGGGAGCGAGTGTAATACAGTTGTGGGGCCCGGGAGCGAGTGTAATACAGTTGTGGGGCCCGGGAGCGAGTGTAATACAGTTGTGGGGCCCGGGAGCGAGTGTAATACAGTTGTGGGGCCCGGGAGCGAGTGTAATACAGTTGTGGGGCCCGGGAGCGAGTGTAATACAGTTGTGGGGCCCGGGAGCGAGTGTAATACAGTTGTGGGGCCCGGGAGCGAGTGTAATACAGTTGTGGGGCCCGGGAGCGAGTGTAATACAGTTGTGGGGCCCGGGAGCGAGTGTAATACAGTTGTGGGGCCCGGGAGCGAGTGTAATACAGTTGTGGGGCCCGGGAGCGAGTGTAATACAGTTGTGGGGCCCGGGAGCGAGTGTAATACAGTTGTGGGGCCCGGGAGCGAGTGTAATACAGTTGTGGGGCCCGGGAGCGAGTGTAATACAGTTGTGGGGCCCGGGAGCGAGTGTAATACAGTTGTGGGGCCCGGGAGCGAGTGTAATACAGTTGTGGGGCCCGGGAGCGAGTGTAATACAGTTGTGGGGCCCGGGAGCGAGTGTAATACAGTTGTGGGGCCCGGGAGCGAGTGTAATACAGTTGTGGGGCCCGGGAGCGAGTGTAATACAGTTGTGGGGCCCGGGAGCGAGTGTAATACAGTTGTGGGGCCCGGGAGCGAGTGTAATACAGTTGTGGGGCCCGGGAGCGAGTGTAATACAGTTGTGGGGCCCGGGAGCGAGTGTAATACAGTTGTGGGGCCCGGGAGCGAGTGTAATACAGTTGTGGGGCCCGGGAGCGAGTGTAATACAGTTGTGGGGCCCGGGAGCGAGTGTAATACAGTTGTGGGGCCCGGGAGCGAGTGTAATACAGTTGTGGGGCCCGGGAGCGAGTGTAATACAGTTGTGGGGCCCGGGAGCGAGTGTAATACAGTTGTGGGGCCCGGGAGCGAGTGTAATACAATTGTGGGGCCCGGGAGCGAGTGTAATACAGTGTGGGGCCCGGGAGCGAGTGTAATACAGTTGTGGGGCCCGGGAGCGAGTGTAATACAGTTGTGGGGCCCGGGAGCGAGTGTAATACAGTTGTGGGGCCCGGGAGCGAGTGTAATACAGTTGTGGGGCCCGGGAGCGAGTGTAATACAGTTGTGGGCCCGGGAGCGAGTGTAATACAGTTGTGGGGCCCGGGAGCGAGTGTAATACAGTTGTGGGGCCGGGAGCGAGTGTAATACAGTTGTGGGGCCCGGGAGCGAGTGTAATACAGTTGTGGGGCCCGGGAGCGAGTGTAATACAGTTGTGGGGCCCGGGAGCGAGTGTAATACAGTTGTGGGGCCCGGGAGCGAGTGTAATACAGTTGTGGGGCCCGGGAGCGAGTGTAATACAGTTGTGGGGCCGGGAGCGAGTGTAATACAGTTGTGGGGCCCGGGAGCGAGTGGAATACAGTTGTGGGGCCGGGAGCGAGTGTAATACAGTTGTGGGGCCCGGGAGCGAGTGTAATACAGTTGTGGGGCCCGGGAGCGAGTGTAATACAGTTGTGGGGCCCGGGAGCGAGTGTAATACAGTTGTGGGGCCCGGGAGCGAGTGTAATACAGTTGTGGGGCCCGGGAGCGAGTGTAATACAGTTGTGGGGCCCGGGAGCGAGTGTAATACAGTTGTGGGGCCCGGGAGCGAGTGTACTACAGTTGTGGGGCCCGGGAGCGAGTGTAATACAGTTGTGGGGCCCGGGAGCGAGTGTAATACAGTTGTGGGGCCGGGAGCGAGTGTAATACAGTTGTGGGGCCCGGGAGCGAGTGTAATACAGTTGTGGGGCCGGGAACGAGTGTAATACAGTTGTGGGGCCCGGGAGCGAGTGTAATACAGTTGTGGGGCCCGGGAGCGAGTGTAATACAGTTGTGGGCCCGGGAGCGAGTGTAATACAGTTGTGGGGCCCGGGAGCGAGTGTAATACAGTTGTGGGGCCCGGGAGCGAGTGTAATACAGTTGTGGGGCCCGGGAGCGAGTGTAATACAGTTGTGGGGCCCGGGAGCGAGTGTAATACAGTTGTGGGGCCCGGGAGCGAGTGTAATACAGTTGTGGGGCCCGGGAGCGAGTGTAATACAGTTGTGGGGCCCGGGAGCGAGTGTAATACAGTTGTGGGGCCCGGGAGCGAGTGTAATACAGTTGTGGGGCCCGGGAGCGAGTGTAATACAGTTGTGGGGCCCGGGAGCGAGTGTAATACAGTTGTGGGGCCCGGGAGCGAGTGTAAAACAGTTGTGGGGCCCGGAGCGAGTGTAATACAGTTGTGGGGCCCGGGAGCGAGTGTAATACAGTTGTGGGGCCCGGGAGCGAGTGTAATACAGTTGTGGGGCCCGGGAGCGAGTGTAATACAGTTGTGGGGCCCGGGAGCGAGTGTAATACAGTTGTGGGGCCCGGGAGCGAGTGTAATACAGTTGTGGGGCCCGGGAGCGAGTGTAATACAGTTGTGGGGCCCGGGAGCGAGTGTAATACAGTTGTGGGGCCCGGGAGCGAGTGTAATACAGTTGTGGGGCCCGGGAGCGAGTGTAATACAGTTGTGGGGCCCGGGAGCGAGTGTAATACAGTTGTGGGGCCCGGGAGCGAGTGTAATACAGTTGTGGGGCCCGGGAGCGAGTGTAATACAGTTGTGGGCCCCGGGAGCGAGTGTAATACAGTTGTGGGGCCCGGGAGCGAGTGTAATACAGTTGTGGGGCCCGGGAGCGAGTGTAATACAGTTGTGGGGCCCGGGAGCGAGTGTAATACAGTTGTGGGGCCCGGGAGCGAGTGTAATACAGTTGTGGGGCCCGGGAGCGAGTGTAATACAGTTGTGGGGCCCGGGAGCGAGTGTAATACAGTTGTGGGGCCGGGAGCGAGTGTAATACAGTTGTGGGGCCCGGGAGCGAGTGTAATACAGTTGTGGGGCCGGGAGCGAGTGTAATACAGTTGTGGGGCCCGGGAGCGAGTGTAATACAGTTGTGGGGCCCGGGAGCGAGTGTAATACAGTTGTGGGGCCCGGGAGCGAGTGTAATACAGTTGTGGGGCCCGGAGCGAGTGTAATACAGTTGTGGGGCCCGGGAGCGAGTGTAATACAGTTGTGGGGCCCGGGAGCGAGTGTAATACAGTTGTGGGGCCCGGGAGCGAGTGTAATACAGTTGTGGGGCCCGGGAGCGAGTGTAATACAGTTGTGGGGCCCGGGAGCGAGTGTAATACAGTTGTGGGGCCCGGGAGCGAGTGTAATACAGTTGTGGGCCCGGAGCGAGTGTAATACAGTTGTGGGGCCGGGAGCGAGTGTAATACAGTTGTGGGGCCCGGGAGCGAGTGTAATACAGTTGTGGGGCCCGGGAGCGAGTGTAATACAGTTGTGGGGCCCGGGAGCGAGTGTAATACAGTTGTGGGGCCCGGGAGCGAGTGTAATACAGTTGTGGGGCCCGGGAGCGAGTGTAATACAGTTGTGGGGCCCGGGAGCGAGTGTAATACAGTTGTGGGGCCCGGGAGCGAGTGTAATACAGTTGTGGGGCCGGGAGCGAGTGTAATACAGTTGTGGGGCCCGGGAGCGAGTGTAATACAGTTGTGGGGCCCGGGAGCGAGTGTAATACAGTTGTGGGGCCCGGGAGCGAGTGTAATACAGTTGTGGGGCCCGGGAGCGAGTGTAATACAGTTGTGGGGCCCGGGAGCGAGTGTAATACAGTTGTGGGGCCCGGGTGCGAGTGTAACACAGTTGTGGGGCCCGAGAGAGAATGTAATACAGTTGTGGGGCCCGGGAGCGAGTATAATACAGTTGTGGGGCCCGGGAGCGAGTGTAATACAGTTGTGGGCCCGGGAGCGAGTGTAATACAGTTTATCCGCCCGGGAGCGAGTGTATTACAGTTGTGGGGCCGGGAGCGAGTGTAATACAGTTGTGGGGCCCGGGAGCGAGTGTAATACAGTTGTGGGGCCCGGGAGCGAGTGTAATACAGTTGTGGGGCCGGGAGCGAGTGTAATGCAGTTGTGGGGCCGGGGAGAGAGTGTAATACAGTTGTGGGGCCCGGGAGCGAGTGTAATACAGTTGTGGGGCCCGGGAGCGAGTGTAATACAGTTGTGGGGCCCGGGAGCGAGTGTAATACAGTTGTGGGGCCGGGAGCGAGTGTAATACAGTTGTGGGGCCCGGGAGCGAGTGTAATACAGTTGTGGGGCCCGGGAGCGAGTGTAATACAGTTGTGGGGCCCGGGAGCGAGTGTAATACAGTTGTGGGGCCCGGGAGCGAGTGTAATACAGTTGTGGGGCCCGGGAGCGAGTGTAATACAGTTGTGGGGCCCGGGAGCGAGTGTAATACAGTTGTGGGGCCCGGGAGCGAGTGTAATACAGTTGTGGGGCCCGGGAGCGAGTGTAATACAGTTGTGGGGCCCGGGAGCGAGTGTAATACAGTTGTGGGGCCCGGGAGCGAGTGTAATACAGTTGTGGGGCCCGGGAGCGAGTGTAATACAGTTGTGGGGCCGGGAGCGAGTGTAATACAGTTGTGGGGCCCGGGAGCGAGTGTAATACAGTTGTGGGGCCCGGGAGCGAGTGTAATACAGTTGTGGGGCCCGGGAGCGAGTGTAATACAGTTGTGGGGCCCGGGAGCGAGTGTAATACAGTTGTGGGGCCCGGGAGCGAGTGTAATACAGTTGTGGGGCCCGGGAGCGAGTGTAATACAGTTGTGGGGCCCGGGAGCGAGTGTAATACAGTTGTGGGGCCCGGGAGCGAGTGTAATACAGTTGTGGGGCCCGGGAGCGAGTGTAATACAGTTGTGGGGCCCGGGAGCGAGTGTAATACAGTTGTGGGGCCCGGGAGCGAGTGTAATACAGTTGTGGGGCCCGGGAGCGAGTGTAATACAGTTGTGGGGCCCGGGAGCGAGTGTAATACAGTTGTGGGGCCCGGGAGCGAGTGTAATACAGTTGTGGGGCCCGGGAGCGAGTGTAATACAGTTGTGGGGCCGGGAGCGAGTGTAATACAGTTGTGGGGCCCGGGAGCGAGTGTAATACAGTTGTGGGGCCCGGGAGCGAGTGTAATACAGTTGTGGGGCCCGGGAGCGAGTGTAATACAGTTGTGGGGCCCGGGAGCGAGTGTAATACAGTTGTGGGGCCCGGGAGCGAGTGTAATACAGTTGTGGGGCCGGGAGCGAGTGTAATACAGTTGTGGGGCCCGGGAGCGAGTGTAATACAGTTGTGGGGCCCGGGAGCGAGTGTAATACAGTTGTGGGGCCGGGAGCGAGTGTAATACAGTTGTGGGGCCCGGGAGCGAGTGTAATACAGTTGTGGGGCCCGGGAGCGAGTGTAATACAGTTGTGGGGCCCGGGAGCGAGTGTAATACAGTTGTGGGGCCCGGGAGCGAGTGTAATACAGTTGTGGGGCCCGGGAGCGAGTGTAATACAGTTGTGGGGCCGGGAGCGAGTGTAATACAGTTGTGGGGCCCGGGAGCGAGTGTAATACAGTTGTGGGGCCCGGGAGCGAGTGTAATACAGTTGTGGGGCCCGGGAGCGAGTGTAATACAGTTGTGGGCCCGGGAGCGAGTGTAATACAGTTGTGGGGCCCGGGAGCGAGTGTAATACAGTTGTGGGGCCCGGGAGCGAGTGTAATACAGTTGTGGGGCCCGGGAGCGAGTGTAATACAGTTGTGGGGCCCGGGAGCGAGTGTAATACAGTTGTGGGGCCCGGGAGCGAGCGTAATACAGTTGTGGGGCCGGGAGCGAGTGTAATACAGTTGTGGGGCCCGGGAGCGAGTGTAATACAGTTGTGGGGCCGGGAGCGAGTGTAATACAGTTGTGGGGCCCGGGAGCGAGTGTAATACAGTTGTGGGGCCCGGGAGCGAGTGTAATACAGTTGTGGGGCCCGGGAGCGAGTGTAATACAGTTGTGGGGCCCCGGAGCGAGTGTAATACAGTTGTGGGCCCGGGAGCGAGTGTAATACAGTTGTGGGGCCCGGGAGCGAGTGTAATACAGTTGTGGGGCCCGGGAGCGAGTGTAATACAGTTGTGGGGCCCGGGAGCGAGTGTAATACAGTTGTGGGGCCCGGGAGCGAGTGTAATACAGTTGTGGGGCCCGGGAGCGAGTGTAATACAGTTGTGGGGCCCGGGAGCGAGTGTAATACAGTTGTGGGGCCCGGGAGCGAGTGTAATACAGTTGTGGGGCCCGGGAGCGAGTGTAATACAGTTGTGGGGCCCGGGAGCGAGTGTAATACAGTTGTGGGGCCCAGGAGCGAGTGTAATACATTTGTGGGGCCGGGAGCGAGTGTAATACAGGTGTGGGGCCCGGGAGCGAGTGTAATACAGTTGTGGGGTCCGGGAGCGCGTGTAATACGGTTGTGGGGCCCCGGAGCGAGTGTAATACAGTTGTGGGGCCCGGGAGCGAGTGTAATACAGTTGTGGGGCCCGGGAGCGAGTGTAATACAGTTGTGGGGCCCGGGAGCGAGTGTAATACAGTTGTGGGGCCCGGGAGCGAGTGTAATACAGTTGTGGGGCCCGGGAGCGAGTGTAATACAGTTGTGGGGCCCGGGAGCGAGTGTAATACAGTTGTGGGGCCCGGGAGCGAGTGTAATACAGTTGTGGGGCCCGGGAGCGAGTGTAATACAGTTGTGGGGCCCGGGAGCGAGTGTAATACAGTTGTGGGGCCCGGGAGCGATTTTAATACATTTGTGGGGCCGGGAGCGAGTGTAATACAGTTGTGGGGCCCGGGAGCGAGTGTAATACAGTTGTGGGGCCCGGGAGCGAGTGTAATACAGTTGTGGGGCCCGGGAGCGAGTGTAATACAGTTGTGGGGCCCGGGAGCGAGTGTAATACAGTTGTGGGGCCCGGGAGCGAGTGTAATACAGTTGTGGGGCCCGGGAGCGAGTGTAATACAGTTGTGGGGCCCGGGAGCGAGTGTAATACAGTTGTGGGGCCCGGGAGCGAGTGTAATACAGTTGTGGGGCCCGGGAGCGAGTGTAATACAGTTGTGGGGCCCGGGAGCGAGTGTAATACAGTTGTGGGGCCCGGGAGCGAGTGTAATACAGTTGTGGGGCCGGGAGCGAGTGTAATACAGTTGTGGGGCCCGGGAGCGAGTGTAATACAGTTGTGGGGCCCGGGAGCGAGTGTAATACAGTTGTGGGGCCCGGGAGCGAGTGTAATACAGTTGTGGGGCCCGGGAGCGAGTGTAATACAGTTGTGGGGCCCGGGAGCGAGTGTAATACAGTTGTGGGCCCGGGAGCGAGTGTAATACAGTTGTGGGGCCCGGGAGCGAGTGTAATACAGTTGTGGGGCCCGGGAGCGAGTGTAATACAGTTGTGGGGCCCGGGAGCGAGTGTAATACAGTTGTGGGGCCGGGAGCGAGTGTAATACAGTTGTGGGGCCGGGAGCGAGTGTAATACAGTTGTGGGGCCCGGGAGCGAGTGTAATACAGTTGTGGGGCCCGGGAGCGAGTGTAATACAGTTGTGGGGCCCGGGAACGAGTGTAATACAGTTGTGGGGCCCGGGAGCGAGTGTAATACAGTTGTGGGGCCCGGGAGCGAGTGTAATACAGTTGTGGGGCCGGGGGCGAGTGTAATACAGTTGTGGGGCCCGGGAGGGAGTGTAATACAGTTGTGGGGCCCGGGAGCGAGTGTATTACAGTTGTGGGGCCGGGAGCGAGTGTAATACAGTTGTGGGGCCCGGGAGCGAGTGTAATACAGTTGTGGGGCCCGGGAGCGAGTGTAATACAGTTGTGGGGCCCGGGAGCGAGTGTAATACAGTTGTGGGGCCCGGGAGCGAGTGTAATACAGTTGTGGGGCCCGGGAGCGAGTGTAATACAGTTGTGGGGCCCGGGAGCGAGTGTAATACAGTTGTGGGCCCGGGAGCGAGTGTAATACAGTTGTGGGGCCCGGGAGCGAGTGTAATACAGTTGTGGGGCCCGGGAGCGAGTGTAATACAGTTGTGGGGCCCGGAGCGAGTGTAATACAGTGGTGGGGCCCGCGAGCGAGTGTAATACAGTTGTGGGGCCCGGGAGCCAGTGTAATACAGTTGTGGGGCCCGGGAGCGAGTGTAATACAGTTGTGGGGCCCGGGAGCGAGTGTAATACAGTTGTGGGGCCCGGGAGCGAGTGTAATACAGTTGTGGGGCCCGGGAGCGAGTGTAATACAGTTGTGGGGCCCGGGAGCGAGTGTAATACAGTGGTGGGGCCCGGGAGCGAGTGTAATACAGTTGTGGGGCCGGGAGCGAGTGTAATACAGTTGTGGGGCCCGGGAGCGAGTGTAATACAGTTGTGGGGCCCGGGAGCGAGTGTAATACAGTTGTGGGGCCCGGGAGCGAGTGTAATACAGTTGTGGGGCCCGGGAGCGAGTGTAATACAGTTGTGGGCCCGGGAGCGAGTGTAATACAGTTGTGGGGCCCGGGAGCGAGTGTAATACAGTTGTGGGGCCCGGGAGCGAGTGTAATACAGTTGTGGGGCCCGGGAGCGAGTGTAATACAGTTGTGGGGCCCGGGAGCGAGTGTAATACAGTTGTGGGGCCCGGGAGCGAGTGTAATACAGTTGTGGGGCCCGGGAGCGAGTGTAATACAGTTGTGGGGCCCGGGAGCGAGTGTAATACAGTTGTGGGGCCCGGGAGCGAGTGTAATACAGTTGTGGGGCCCGGGAGCGAGTGTAATACAGTTGTGGGGCCCGGGAGCGAGTGTAATACAGTTGTGGGGCCCGGGAGCGAGTGTAATACAGTTGTGGGGCCGGGAGCGAGTGTAATACAGTTGTGGGGCCGGGAGCGAGTGTAATACAGTTGTGGGGCCCGGGAGCGAGTGTAATACAGTTGTGGGGCCCGGGAGCGAGTGTAATACAGTTGTGGGGCCCGGGAGCGAGTGTAATACAGTTGTGGGGCCCGGGAGCGAGTGTAATACAGTTGTGGGGCCCGGGAGCGAGTGTAATACAGTTGTGGGCCCGGGAGCGAGTGTAATACAGTTGTGGGGCCCGGGAGCGAGTGTAATACAGTTGTGGGGCCCGGGAGCGAGTGTAATACAGTTGTGGGGCCCGGGAGCGAGTGTAATACAGTTGTGGGGCCCGGGAGCGAGTGTAATACAGTTGTGGGCCCGGGAGCGAGTGTAATACAGTTGTGGGGCCCGGGAGCGAGTGTAATACAGTTGTGGGGCCCGGGAGCGAGTGTAATACAGTTGTGGGGCCCGGGAGCGAGTGTAATACAGTTGTGGGGCCCGGGAGCGAGTGTAATACAGTTGTGGGGCCCGGGAGCGAGTGTAATACAGTTGTGGGGCCCGGGAGCGAGTGTAATACAGTTGTGGGGCCCGGGAGCGAGTGTAATACAGTTGTGGGGCCCGGGAGCGAGTGTAATACAGTTGTGGGGCCCGGGAGCGAGTGTAATACAGTTGTGGGGCCGGGAGCGAGTGTAATACAGTTGTGGGGCCCGGGAGCGAGTGTAATACAGTTGTGGGGCCCGGGAGCGAGTGTAATACAGTTGTGGGGCCCGGGAGCGAGTGTAATACAGTTGTGGGGCCCGGGAGCGAATGTAACACTGTTGTGGGGCCCGGGAGCGAGTGTAATACAGTTGTGGGGCCGGGAGCGAGTGTATTACAGTTGTGGGCCCGGGAGCGAGTGTAATACAGTTGTGGGGCCCGGGAGCGAGTTTAACACAGTTGTGGGGCCCGGGAGCGAGTGTAATACAGTTGTGGGGCCCGGGAGCGAGTGTAATACAGTTGTGGGGCCCGGGAGCGAGTGTAATACAGTTGTGGGGCCCGGGAGCGAGTGTAATACAGTTGTGGGGCCCGGGAGCGAGTGTAATACAGTTGTGGGGCCCGGGAGCGAGTGTAATACAGTTGTGGGGCCCGGGAGCGAGTGTAATACAGTTGTGGGGCCCGGGAGCGAGTGTAATACAGTTGTGGGGCCCGGGAGCGAGTGTAATACAGTTGTGGGGCCGGGAGCGAGTGTAATACAGTTGTGGGGCCCGGGAGCGAGTGTAATACAGTTGTGGGGCCCGGGAGCGAGTGTAATACAGTTGTGGGGCCCGGGAGCGAGTGTAATACAGTTGTGGGGCCCGGGAGCGAGTGTAACACAGTTGTGGGGCCGGGAGCGAGTGTAATACAGTTGTGGGGCCCGGAGCGAGTGTAATACAGTTGTGGGGCCCGGGAGCGAGTGTAATACAGTTGTGGGGCCGGGAGCGAGTGTAATACAGTTGTGGGGCCCGGGAGCGAGTGTAATACAGTTGTGGGCCCGGGAGCGAGTGTAATACAGTTGTGGGGCCCGGGAGCGAGTGTAATACAGTTGTGGGGCCCGGGAGCGAGTGTAATACAGTTGTGGGGCCCGGGAGCGAGTGTAATACAGTTGTGGGGCCCGGGAGCGAGTGTAATACAGTTGTGGGGCCCGGGAGCGAGTGTAATACAGTTGTGGGGCCCGGGAGCGAGTGTAATACAGTTGTGGGGCCCGGGAGCGAGTGTAATACAGTTGTGGGGCCCGGGAGCGAGTGTAATACAGTTGTGGGGCCGGGAGCGAGTGTAATACAGTTGTGGGGCCCGGGAGCGAGTGTAATACAGTTGTGGGGCCGGGAGAGCGAGTGTAATACAGTTGTGGGGCCCGGGAGCGAGTGTAATACAGTTGTGGGGCCCGGGAGCGAGTGTAATACAGTTGTGGGGCCCGGGAGCGAGTGTAATACAGTTGTGGGGCCCGGGAGCGAGTGTAATACAGTTGTGGGGCCGGGAGCGAGTGTAATACAGTTGTGGGGCCCGGGAGCGAGTGTAATACAGTTGTGGGGCCCGGGAGCGAGTGTAATATAATTGTGGGGCCCGGGAGCGAGTGTAATACAGTTGTGGGGCCCGGGAGCGAGTGTAATACAGTTGTGGGGCCCGGGAGCGAGTGTAATACAGTTGTGCGCCCGGGAGCGAGTGTAATACAGTTGTGGGGCCCGGGAGCGAGTGTAATACAGTTGTGGGGCCGGGAGCGAGTGTAATACAGTTGTGGGGCCCGGGAGCGAGTGTAATACAGTTGTGGGGCCCGGGAGCGAGTGTAATACAGTTGTGGGGCCCGGGAGCGAGTGTAATACAGTTGTGGGGCCGGGAGCGAGTGTAATACAGTTGTGGGGCCCGGGAGCGAGTGTAATACAGTTGTGGGGCCCGGGAGCGAGTGTAATACAGTTGTGGGGCCGGGAGCGAGTGTAATACAGTTGTGGGGCCCGGGAGCGAGTGTAATACAGTGGTGGGGCCCGGGAGCGAGTGTAATACAGTTGTGGGGCCCGGGAGCGAGTGTAATACAGTTGTGGGGCCCGGGAGCGAGTGTAATACAGTTGTGGGGCCCGGGAGCGAGTGTAATACAGTTGTGGGGCCCGGGAGCGAGTGTAATACAGTTGTGGGGCCCGGGAGCGAGTGTAATACAGTTGTGGGGCCCGGGAGCGAGTGTAATACAGTTGTGGGGCCCGGGAGCGAGTGTAATACAGTTGTGGGGCCCGGGAGCGAGTGTAATACAGTTGCGGGGCCCGGGAGCGAGTGTAATACAGTTGTGGGGCCGGGAGCGAGTGTAATACAGTTGTGGGGCCGGGAGCGAGTGTAATACAGTTGTGGGGCCCGGGAGCGAGTGTAATACAGTTGTGGGGCCGGGAGCGAGTGTAATACAGTTTATCCGCCCGGGAGCGAGTGTAATACAGTTGTGGGGCCCGGGAGCGAGTGTAATACAGTTGTGGGGCCCGGGGGCGAGTGTAATACAGTTGTGGGGCCCGGGAGCGAGTGTAATACAGTTGTGGGGCCGGGAGCGAGTGTAATACAGTTGTGGGGCCGGGAGCGAGTGTAATACAGTTGTGGGGCCGGGAGCGAGTGTAATACAGTTGTGGGGCCCGGGAGCGAGTGTAATACAGTTGTGGGCCCGGGAGCGAGTGTAATACAGTTGTGGGGCCCGGGAGCGAGTGTAATACAGTTGTGGGGCCCGGGAGCGAGTGTAATACAGTTGTGGGGCCCGGGAGCGAGTGTAATACAGTTGTGGGGCCCGGGAGCGAGTGTAATACAGTTGTGGGGCCCGGGAGCGAGTGTAATACAGTTGTGGGCCCGGGAGCGAGTGTAATACAGTTGTGGGGCCCGGGAGCGAGTGTAATACAGTTGTGGGCCCGGGAGCGAGTGTAATACAGTTGTGGGGCCGGGAGCGAGTGTAATACAGTTGTGGGGCCCGGGAGCGAGTGTAATACAGTTGTGGGGCCCGGGAGCGAGTGTAATACAGTTGTGGGGCCCGGGAGCGAGTGTAATACAGTTGTGGGGCCCGGGAGCGAGTGTAATACAGTTGTGGGGCCCGGGAGCGAGTGTAATACAGTTGTGGGGCCCGGGAGCGAGTGTAATACAGTTGTGGGGCCCGGGAGCGAGTGTAATACAGTTGTGGGGCCCGGGAGCGAGTGTAATACAGTTGTGGGGCCCGGGAGCGAGTGTAATACAGTTGTGGGGCCGGGAGCGAGTGTAATACAGTTGTGGGGCCCGGGAGCGAGTGTAATACAGTTGTGGGGCCCGGGAGCGAGTGTAATACAGTTGTGGGGCCGGGAGCGAGTGTAATACAGTTGTGGGGCCCGGGAGCGAGTGTAATACAGTTGTGGGGCCCGGGAGCGAGTGTAATACAGTTGTGGGGCCCGGGAGCGAGTGTAATACAGTTGTGGGGCCCGGGAGCGAGTGTAATACAGTTGTGGGGCCCGGGAGCGAGTGTAATACAGTTGTGGGGCCCGGGAGCGAGTGTAATACAGTTGTGGGGCCCGGGAGCGAGTGTAATACAGTTGTGGGGCCCGGGAGCGAGTGTAATACAGTTGTGGGCCCGGGAGCGAGTGTAATACAGTTGTGGGGCCCGGGAGCGAGTGTAATACAGTTGTGGGGCCCGGGAGCGAGTGTAATACAGTTGTGGGGCCCGGGAGCGAGTGTAATACAGTTGTGGGCCCGGGAGCGAGTGTAATACAGTTGTGGGGCCCGGGAGCGAGTGTAATACAGTTGTGGGGCCGGGAGCGAGTGTAATACAGTTGTGGGGCCCGGGAGCGAGTGTAATACAGTTGTGGGGCCCGGGAGCGAGTGTAATACAGTTGTGGGGCCCGGGAGCGAGTGTAATACAGTTGTGGGGCCCGGGAGCGAGTGTAATACAGTTGTGGGGCCCGGGAGCGAGTGTAATACAGTTGTGGGGCCCGGGAGCGAGTGTAATACAGTTGTGGGGCCGGGAGCGAGTGTAATACAGTTGTGGGGCCCGGGAGCGAGTGTAATACAGTTGTGGGGCCCGGGAGCGAGTGTAATACAGTTGTGGGGCCCGGGAGCGAGTGTAATACAGTTGTGGGGCCCGGGAGCGAGTGTAATACAGTTGTGGGGCCCGGGAGCGAGTGTAATACAGTTGTGGGGCCCGGGAGCGAGTGTAATACAGTTGTGGGGCCCGGGAGCGAGTGTAATACAGTTGTGGGGCCCGGGAGCGAGTGTAATACAGTTGTGGGGCCCGGGAGCGAGTGTAATACAGTTGTGGGGCCCGGGAGCGAGTGTAATACAGTTGTGGGGCCCGGGAGCGAGTGTAATACAGTTGTGGGGCCCGGGGGTGAGTGTAATACAGTTGTGGGGCCGGGTGCGAGTGTAATACAGTTGTGGGGCCGGGAGCGAGTGTAATACAGTTGTGGGCCCGGGAGCGAGTGTAATACAGTTGTGGGGCCCGGGAGCGAGTGTAATACAGTTGTGGGGCCCGGGAGCGAGTGTAATACAGTTGTGGGGCCCGGGAGCGAGTGTAATACAGTTGTGGGGCCCGGGAGCGAGTGTAATACAGTTGTGGGGCCCGGGAGCGAGTGTAATACAGTTGTGGGGCCCGGGAGCGAGTGTAATACAGTTGTGGGGCCCGTGAGCGAGTGTAATACAGTTGTGGGGCCCGGGAGCGAGTGTAATACAGTTGTGGGGCCCGGGAGCGAGTGTAATACAGTTGTGGGGCCCGGAGCGAGTGTAATACCGTTGTGGGGCCCGGGAGCGAGTGTAATACAGTTGTGGGGCCCGGGAGCGAGTGTAATACAGTTGTGGGGCCCGGGAGCGAGTGTAATACAGTTGTGGGGCCCGGGAGCGAGTGTAATACAGTTGTGGGGACCGGGAGCGAGTGTAATACAGTTGTGGGGCCGGGAGCGAGTGTAATACAGTTGTGGGGCCCGGGAGCGAGTGTAATACAGTTGTGGGGCCGGGAGCGAGTGTAATACAGTTGTGGGGCCCGGGAGCGAGTGTAATACAGTTGTGGGGCCCGGGAGCGAGTGTAATACAGTTGTGGGGCCGGGAGCGAGTGTAATACAGTTGTGGGGCCCGGGAGCGAGTGTAATACAGTTGTGGGGCCCGGGAGCGAGTGTAATACAGTTGTGGGGCCCGGGAGCGAGTGTAATACAGTTGTGGGGCCCGGGAGCGAGTGTAATACAGTTGTGGGGCCCGGGAGCGAGTGTAATACAGTTGTGGGGCCCGGGAGCGAGTGTAATACAGTTGTGGGCCCGGGAGCGAGTGTAATACAGTTGTGGGGCCCGGGAGCGAGTGTAATACAGTTGTGGGGCCCGGGAGCGAGTGTAATACAGTTGTGGGGCCCGGGAGCGAGTGTAATACAGTTGTGGGGCCGGGAGCGAGTGTAATACAGTTGTGGGGCCCGGGAGCGAGTGTAATACAGTTGTGGGGCCCGGGAGCGAGTGTAATACAGTTGTGGGGCCCGGGAGCGAGTGTAATACAGTTGTGGGCCCGGGAGCGAGTGTAATACAGTTGTGGGGCCCGGGAGCGAGTGTAATACAGTTGGGGGCCCGGGAGCGAGTGTAATACAGTTGTGGGCCCGGGAGCGAGTGTAATACAGTTGTGGGGCCGGGAGCGAGTGTAATACAGTTGTGGGGCCCGGGAGCGAGTGTAATACAGTTGTGGGGCCCGGGAGCGAGTGTAATACAGTTGTGGGGCCCGGGAGCGAGTGTAATACAGTTGTGGGGCCCGGGAGCGAGTGTAATACAGTTGTGGGGCCCGGGAGCGAGTGTAATACAGTTGTGGGGCCCGGGAGCGAGTGTAATACAGTTGTGGGGCCCGGGAGCGAGTGTAATACAGTTGTGGGGCCCGGGAGCGAGTGTAATACAGTTGTGGGGCCCGGGAGCGAGTGTAATACAGTTGTGGGGCCGGGAGCGAGTGTAATACAGTTGTGGGGCCCGGGAGCGAGTGTAATACAGTTGTGGGGCCCGGGAGCGAGTGTAATACAGTTGTGGGGCCCGGGAGCGAGTGTAATACAGTTGTGGGGCCCGGGAGCGAGTGTAATACAGTTGTGGGGCCCGGGAGCGAGTGTAATACAGTTGTGGGGCCCGGGAGCGAGTGTAATACAGTTGTGGGGCCCGGGAGCGAGTGTAATACAGTTGTGGGGCCCGGGAGCGAGTGTAATACAGTTGTGGGGCCCGGGAGCGAGTGTAATACAGTTGTGGGGCCGGGAGCGAGTGTAATACAGTTGTGGGGCCCGGGAGCGAGTGTAATACAGTTGTGGGGCCCGGGAGCGAGTGTAATACAGTTGTGGGGCCCGGGAGCGAGTGTAATACAGTTGTGGGGCCCGGGAGCGAGTGTAATACAGTTGTGGGGCCGGGAGCGAGTGTAATACAGTTGTGGGCCGGGAGCGAGTGTAATACAGTTGTGGGGCCGGGAGCGAGTGTAATACAGTTGTGGGGCCCGGGAGCGAGTGTAATACAGTTGTGGGGCCCGGGAGCGAGTGTAATACAGTTGTGGGGCCCGGGAGCGAGTGTAATACAGTTGTGGGGCCCGGGAGCGAGTGTAATACAGTTGTGGGGCCCGGGAGCGAGTGTAATACAGTTGCGGGGCCCGGGAGCGAGTGTAATACAGTTGTGGGGCCCGGAGCGAGTGTAATACAGTTGTGGGGCCCGGAGCGAGTGTAATACAGTTGTGGGGCCCGGGAGCGAGTGTAATACAGTTGTGGGCCCGGGAGCGAGTGTAATAAAGTTGTGGGGCCCGGGAGCGAGTGTAATACAGTTGTGGGGCCCGGGAGCGAGTGTAATACAGTTGTGGGGCCCGGGAGCGAGTGTAATACAGTTGTGGGGCCCGGGAGCGAGTGTAATACAGTTGTGGGGCCCGGGAGCGAGTGTAATACAGTTGTGGGGCCCGGGAGCGAGTGTAATACAGTTGTGGGGCCCGGGAGCGAGTGTAATACAGTTGTGGGGCCGGGAGCGAGTGTAATACAGTTGTGGGGCCCGGGAGCGAGTGTAATACAGTTGTGGGGCCCGGGAGCGAGTGTAATACAGTTGTAGGGCCCGGGAGCGAGTGTAATACTGTTTATCCGCCCGGGAGCGAGTGTAATACAGTTGTGGGGCCGGGAGCGAGTGTAATACAGTTGTGGGGCCCGGGAGCGAGTGTAATACAGTTGTGGGGCCCGGGAGCGAGTGTAATACAGTTGTGGGGCCCGGGAGCGAGTGTAATACAGTTGTGGGGCCCGGGAGCGAGTGTAATACAGTTGTTGGGCCCGGGAGCGAGTGTAATACAGTTGTGGGGCCCGGGAGCGAGTGTAATACAGTTGTGGGGCCCGGGAGCGAGTGTAATACAGTTGTGGGGCCCGGGAGCGAGTGTAATACAGTTGTGGGCCCGGGAGCGAGTGTAATACAGTTGTGGGGCCCGGGAGCGAGTGTAATACAGTTGTGGGGCCCGGGAGCGAGTGTAATACAGTTGTGGGGCCCGGGAGCGAGTGTAATACAGTTGTGGGGCCCGGGAGCGAGTGTAATACAGTTGTGGGGCCCGGGAGCGAGTGTAATACAGTTGTGGGGCCCGGGAGCGAGTGTAATACAGTTGTGGGGCCCGGGAGCGAGTGTAATACAGTTGTGGGGCCGGGGAGAGAGTGTAATACAGTTGTGGGGCCCGGGAGCGAGTGTAATACAGTTGTGGGGCCCGGGAGCGAGTATAATACAGTTGTGGGGCCCGGAAGCGAGTGTAATACAGTTGTGGGGCCGGGAACGAGTGTATTACTGATGTGGGGCCCGGGAGCGAGTGTAACACAGTTGTGCGGCCCGGGAGCGAGTGTAAAACAGTTGTGGGGCCCGGGAGCGAGTGTAAACCAATTGTGGGGCCCGGGAGCGAGTGTAATACAGTTGTGGGGCCGGGAGCGAGTGTAATACAGTTGTGGGGCCCGGGAGCGAGTGTAATACAGTTGTGGGGCCCGGGAGCGAGTGTAATACAGTTGTGGGGCCCGGGAGCGAGTGTAATACAGTTGTGGGGCCCGGGAGCGAGTGTAATACAGTTGTGGGGCCCGGGAGCGAGTGTAATACAGTTATGGGGCCCGGGAGCGAGTGTAATACAGTTGTGGGCCCGGGAGCGAGTGTAATACAGTTGTGGGGCCCGGGAGCGAGTGTAATACAGTTGTGGGGCCGGGAGCGAGTGTAATACAGTTGTGGGGCCCGGGAGCGAGTGTAATACAGTTGTGGGGCCCGGGAGCGAGTGTAATACAGTTGTGGGGCCCGGGAGCGAGTGTAATACAGTTGTGGGGCCCGGGAGCGAGTGTAATACAGTTGTGGGGCCCGGGAGCGAGTGTAATACAGTTGTGGGGCCCGGGAGCAAGTGTAATACAGTTGTGGGGCCGGGAGCGAGTGTAATACAGTTGTGGGGCCCGGGAGCGAGTGTAATACAGTTGTGGGGCCCGGAGCGAGTGTAATACAGTTGTGGGGCCCGGGAGCGAGTGTAATACAGTTGTGGGGCCCGGGAGCGAGTGTAATACAGTTGTGGGGCCCGGGAGCGAGTGTAATACAGTTGTGGGGCCCGGGAGCGAGTGTAATACAGTTGTGGGGCCCGGGAGCGAGTGTAATACAGTTGTGGGGCCGGGAGCGAGTGTATTACAGTTGTGGGCCCGGGAGCGAGTGTAATACAGTTGTGGGGCCGGGAGCGAGTGTAATACAGTTGTGGGGCCCGGGAGCGAGTGTAATACAGTTGTGGGGCCCGGGAGCGAGTGTAATACAGTTGTGGGGCCGGGGAGCGAGTGTAATACAGTTGTGGGGCCCGGGAGCGAGTGTAATACAGTTGTGGGGCCCGGGAGCGAGTGTAATACAGTTGTGGGGCCCGGGAGCGAGTGTAATACAGTTGTGGGGCCGGGAGCGAGTGTAATACAGTTGTGGGGCCGGGAGCGAGTGTAATACAGTTGTGGGCCCGGGAGCGAGTGTTAATTGTTGGGGCCCGGGGAGTGTAATACAGTTGTGGGGCCCGGGAGCGAGTGTAATACAGTTGTGGGGCCCGGGAGCGAGTGTAATACAGTTGTGGGGCCCGGGAGCGAGTGTAATACAGTTGTGGGGCCCGGGAGCGAGTGTGATACAGTTGTGGGGCCCGGGAGCGAGTGTAATACAGTTGTGGGGCCCGGGAGCGAGTGTAATACAGTTGTGGGGCCCGGGAGCGAGTGTAATACAGTTGTGGGGCCGGGAGCGAGTGTAATACAGTTGTGGGGCCGGGAGCGAGTGTAATACAGTTGTGGGGCCCGGGAGCGAGTGTGATACAGTTGTGGGGCCCGGGAGCGAGTGTAATACAGTTGTGGGGCCGGGAGCGAGTGTAATACAGTTGTGGGGCCCGGGAGCGAGTGTAATACAGTTGTGGGGCCCGGGAGCGAGTGTAATACAGTTGGGGCCCGGGAGCGAGTGTATTATAGTTGTGGGGCCCGGGAGCGAGTGTAATACAGTTGTGGGCCCGGGAGCGAGTGTAATACAGTTGTGGGGCCCGGGAGCGAGTGTAATACAGTTGTGGGGCCGGGAGCGAGTGTAATACAGTTGTGGGGCCCGGGAGCGAGTGTGATACAGTTGTGGGGCCGGGAGCGAGTGTAATACAGTTGTGGGGCCAGGAGCGAGTGTAATACAGTTGTGGGGCCCGGGAGCGAGTGTAATACAGTTGTGGGGCCCGGGAGCGAGTGTAATACAGTTGTGGGGCCCGGGAGGGAGTGTAATACAGTTGTGGGGCCCGGGAGCGAGTGTAACACAGTTGTGGGGCCGGGAGCGAGTGTAATACAGTTGTGGGGCCCGGGAGCGAGTGTATTACAGTTGTGGGCCCGGGAGCGAGTGTAATACAGTTGTGGGGCCCGGGAGCGAGTGTAATACAGTTGTGGGGCCCGGGAGCGAGTGTAATACAGTTGTGGGGCCCGGGAGCGAGTGTAATACAGTTGTGGGGCCGGGAGCGAGTGTAATACAGTTGTGGGGCCGGGAGCGAGTGTAATACAGTTGTGGGGCCCGGGAGCGAGTGTAATACAGTTGTGGGGCCCGGGAGCGAGTGTGATACAGTTGTGGGGCCCGGGAGCGAGTGTAATACAGTTGTGGGGCCCGGGAGCGAGTGTAATACAGTTGTGGGGCCCGGGAGCGAGTGTAATACAGTTGTGGGGCCCGGGAGCGAGTGTAATACAGTTGTGGGGCCCGGGAGCGAGTGTAATACAGTTGTGGGGCCCGGGAGCGAGTGTAATACAGTTGTGGGGCCCGGGAGCGAGTGTAATACAGTTGTGGGGCCCGGGAGCGAGTGTAATACAGTTGTGGGGCCCGGGAGCGAGTGTAATACAGTTGTGGGGCCGGGAGCGAGTGTAATACAGTTGTGGGGCCCGGGAGCGAGTGTAATACAGTTGTGGGGCCCGGGAGCGAGTGTAATACAGTTGTGGGGCCCGGGAGCGAGTGTAACACAGTTGTGGGGCCGGGAGCGAGTGTAATACAGTTGTGGGGCCGGGAGCGAGTGTAATACAGTTGTGGGGCCCGGGAGCGAGTGTAATACAGTTGTGGGGCCCGGGAGCGAGTGTAATACAGTTGTGGGGCCCGGGAGCGAGTGTAACACAGTTGTGGGGCCCGGGAGCGAGTGTAATACAGTTGTGGGGCCCGGGAGCGAGTGTAATACAGTTGTGGGCCCGGGAGCGAGTGTAATACAGTTGTGGGGCCCGGGAGCGAGTGTAATACAGTTGTGGGGCCCGGGAGCGAGTGTAATACAGTTGTGGGGCCCGGGAGCGAGTGTAATACAGTTGTGGGGCCCGGGAGCGAGTGTAATACAGTTGTGGGGCCCGGGAGCGAGTGTAATACAGTTGTGGGGCCCGGGAGCGAGTGTAATACAGTTGTGGGGCCCGGGAGCGAGTGTAATACAGTTGTGGGGCCCGGGAGCGAGTGTAATACAGTTGTGGGGCCCGGGAGCGAGTGTAATACAGTTGTGGGGCCCGGGAGCGAGTGTAATACAGTTGTGGGGCCCGGGAGCGAGTGTAATACAGTTGTGGGGCCCGGGAGCGAGTGTAATACAGTTGTGGGGCCGGGAGCGAGTGTAATACAGTTGTGGGGCCCGGGAGCGAGTGTAATACAGTTGTGGGGCCCGGGAGCGAGTGTAATACAGTTGTGGGGCCCGGGAGCGAGTGTAATACAGTTGTGGGGCCGGGAGCGAGTGTAATACAGTTGTGGGGCCCGGGAGCGAGTGTAATACAGTTGTGGGGCCCGGGAGCGAGTGTAATACAGTTGTGGGGCCGGGAGCGAGTGTAATACAGTTGTGGGGCCCGGGAGCGAGTGTAATACAGTTGTGGGCCCGGGAGCGAGTGTAATACAGTTGTGGGGCCCGGGAGCGAGTGTAATACAGTTGTGGGGCCGGGAGCGAGTGTAATACTGTTGTGGGGCCCGGGAGCGAGTGTAATACAGTTGTGGGGCCCGGGAGCGAGTGTAATACAGTTGTGGGGCCGGGAGCGAGTGTAATACAGTTGTGGGGCCGGGAGCGAGTGTAATACAGTTGTGGGGCCGGGAGCGAGTGTAATACAGTTGTGGGGCCCGGGAGCGAGTGTAATACAGTTGTGGGGCCCGGGAGCGAGTGTAATACAGTTGTGGGGCCGGGAGCGAGTGTAATACAGTTGTGGGCCCGGGAGCGAGTGTAATACAGTTGTGGGGCCCGGGAGCGAGTGTAATACAGTTGTGGGGCCCGGGAGCGAGTGTAATACAGTTGTGGGGCCCGGGAGCGAGTGTAATACAGTTGTGGGGCCCGGGAGCGAGTGTAATACAGTTGTGGGGCCCGGGAGCGAGTGTAATACAGTTGTGGGGCCCGGGAGCGAGTGTAATACAGTTGTGGGGCCCGGGAGCGAGTGTGATACAGTTGTGGGGCCCGGGAGCGAGTGTAATACAGTTGTGGGGCCCGGGAGCGAGTGTAATACAGTTGTGGGGCCCGGGAGCGAGTGTAATACAGTTGTGGGCCCGGGAGCGAGTGTAATACAGTTGTGGGGCCCGGGAGCGAGTGTAATACAGTTGTGGGGCCCGGGAGCGAGGGTAATACAGTTGTGGGGCCCGGGAGCGAGTGTAATACAGTTGTGGGGCCCGGGAGCGAGTGTAATACAGTTGTGGGGCCCGGGAGCGAGTGTAATACAGTTGTGGGGCCCGGGAGCGAGTGTAATACAGTTGTGGGGCCGGGAGCGAGTGTAATACAGTTGTGGGGCCCGGGAGCGAGTGTAATACAGTTGTGGGGCCCGGGAGCGAGTGTAATACAGTTGTGGGGCCCGGGAGCGAGTGTAATACAGTTGTGGGGCCCGGGAGCGAGTGTAATACAGTTGTGGGGCCGGGAGCGAGTGTAATACAGTTGTGGGGCCCGGGAGCGAGTGTAATACAGTTGTGGGGCCGGGAGCGAGTGTAACACAGTTGTGGGGCCCGGGAGCGAGTGTAATACAGTTGTGGGGCCCGGGAGCGAGTGTAATACAGTTGTGGGGCCCGGGAGCGAGTGTAATACAGTTGTGGGGCCCGGGAGCGAGTGTAATACAGTTGTGGGGCCCGGGAGCGAGTGTAATACAGTTGTGGGGCCCGGGAGCGAGTGTAATACAGTTGTGGGGCCCGGGAGCGAGTGTAATACAGTTGTGGGGCCGGGAGCGAGTGTAATACAGTTGTGGGGCCCGGGAGCGAGTGTAATACAGTTGTGGGGCCCGGGAGCGAGTGTAATACAGTTGTGGGGCCGGGGAGCGAGTGTAATACAGTTGTGGGGCCGGGAGCGAGTGTAATACAGTTGTGGGGCCCGGGAGCGAGTGTAATACAGTTGTGGGGCCGGGAGCGAGTGTAATACAGTTGGGGGGCCGGGAGCGAGTGTAATACAGTTGTGGGGCCCGGGAGCGAGTGTAATACAGTTGTGGGGCCCGGGAGCGAGTGTAATACAGTTGTGGGGCCCGGGAGCGAGTGTAATACAGTTGTGGGGCCCGGGAGCGAGTGTAATACAGTGTGGGGCCCGGGAGCGAGTGTAATACAGTTGTGGGGCCAGGAGCGAGTGTAACACAGTTGTGGGGCCGGGAGCGAGTGTAATACAGTTGTGGGGCCCGGGAGCGAGTGTAATACAGTTGTGGGGCCCGGGAGCGAGTGTAATACAGTTGTGGGGCCGGGAGCGAGTGTAATACAGTTGTGGGGCCCGGGAGCGAGTGTAATACAGTTGTGGGGCCCGGGAGCGAGTGTAATACAGTTGTGGGGCCCGGGAGCGAGTGTAATACAGTTGTGGGCCCGGGAGCGAGTGTAATACAGTTGTGGGGCCCGGGAGCGAGTGTAATACAGTTGTGGGGCCCGGGAGCGAGTGTAATACAGTTGTGGGGCCCGGGAGCGAGTGTAATACAGTTGTGGGGCCCGGGAGCGAGTGTAATACAGTTGTGGGGTCCGGGAGCGAGTGTGATACAGTTGTGGGGCCCGGGAGCGAGTGTAATACAGTTGTGGGGCCCGGGAGCGAGTGTAATACAGTTGTGGGCCCGGGAGCGAGTGTAATACAGTTGTGGGGCCCGGGAGCGAGTGTAATACAGTTGTGGGGCCGGGGAGCGAGTGTAATACAGTTGTGGGGCCGGGAGCGAGTAATACAGTTGTGGGGCCCGGGGGCGAGTGTAATACAGTTGTGGGGCCGGGAGCGAGTGTAATACAGTTGTGGGGCCGGGAGCGAGTGTAATACAGTTGTGGGGCCCGGGAGCGAGTGTAATACAGTTGTGGGGCCCGGGAGCGAGTGTAATACAGTTGTGGGGCCCGGGAGCGAGTGTAATACAGTTGTGGGGCCCGGGAGCGAGTGTAATACAGTTGTGGGGCCCGGGAGCGAGTGTAATACAGTTGTGGGGCCCGGGAGCGCGAGTGTAATACAGTTGTGGGGCCGGGAGCGAGTGTAATACAGTTGTGGGGCCCGGGAGCGAGTGTAATACAGTTGTGGGGCCGGGAGCGAGTGTAATACAGTTGTGGGGCCCGGGAGCGAGTGTAATACAGTTGTGGGGCCGGGAGCGAGTGTAATACAGTTGTGGGGCCCGGGAGCGAGTGTAATACAGTTTGGGGGCCGGGAGCGAGTGTAATACAGTTGTGGGCCCGGGAGCGAGTGTAATACAGTTGTGGGGCCCGGGAGCGAGTGTAATACAGTTGTGGGGGCCGGGAGCGAGTGTAATACAGTTGTGGGCCCGGGAGCGAGTGTAATACAGTTGTGGGGCCCGGGAGCGAGTGTAATACAGTTGTGGGGCCCGGAGCGAGTGTAATACAGTTGTGGGGCCCGGGAGCGAGTGTAATACAGTTGTGGGCCCGGGAGCGAGTGTAATACAGTTGTGGGGCCCGGGAGGGAGTGTAATACAGTTGTGGGGCCGGGAGCGAGTGTAATACAGTTGTGGGGCCCGGGAGCGAGTGTAATACAGTTGTGGGGCCGGGAGCGAGTGTAATACAGTTGTGGGGCCCGGGAGCGAGTGTAATACAGTTGTGGGGCCCGGGAGCGAGTGTAATACAGTTGTGGGGCCCGGGAGCGAGTGTAATACAGTTGTGGGGCCGGGAGCGAGTGTAACACAGTTGTGGGGCCCGGGAGAGAGTGTAATACAGTTGTGGGGCCGGGAGCGAGTGTAATACAGTTGTGGGGCCCGGGAGCGAGTGGAATACAGTTGTGGGGCCGGGAACGAGTGTAACACAGTTGTGGGGCCCGGGAACGAGTGTAACACAGTTGTGGGGCCCGGGAGCGAGTGTAATACAGTTGTGGGGCCCGGGAGCGAGTGTAATACAGTTGTGGGCCCGGGAGCGAGTGTAATACAGTTGTGGGGCCCGGGAGCGAGTGTAATACAGTTGTGGGGCCCGGGAGCGAGTGTAATACAGTTGTGGGGCCCGGGAGCGAGTGTAATACAGTTGTGGGCCCGGGAACGAGTGTAACAGTTGTGGGGCCCGGGAGCGAGTGTAATACAGTTGTGGGGCCCGGGAGCGAGTGTAATACAGTTGTGGGGCCCGGGAGCGAGTGTAATACAGTTGTGGGGCCCGGGAGCGAGTGTAATACAGTTGTGGGGCCCGGGAGCGAGTGTAATACAGTTGTGGGGCCCGGGAGCGAGTGTAATACAGTTGTGGGGCCCGGGAGCGAGTGTAATACAGTTGTGGGGCCCGGGAGCGAGCGTAACACAGTTGTGGGGCCCGGGAGCGAGTGTAATACAGTTGTGGGGCCCGGGAGCGAGTGTAATACAGTTGTGGGGCCGGGAGCGAGTGTAATACAGTTGTGGGGCCGGGAGCGAGTGTAATACAGTGTGGGGCCCGGGAGCGAGTGTAATACAGTTGTGGGCCCGGGAGCGAGTGTAATACAGTTGTGGGCGGGAGCGAGTGTAATACAGTTGTGGGGCCCGGGAGCGAGTGTAATACAGTTGTCCGCGGGCGAGTGTGTAATACAGTTGTGGGCCCGGGAGCGAGTGTAATACAGTTGTGGGGCCCGGGAGCGAGTGTAATACAGTTGGGCGGCCGGGAGCGAGTGTATACAGTTGTGGGGCCCGGGAGCGAGTGTAATACAGTTGTGGGGCCCGGGAGCGAGTGTAATACAGTTGGGGGGCCGGAGCGAGTGTAATACAGTTGTGGGGCCCGGGGAGCGAGTGTATACAGTTGTGGGCCCGGGACGAGTGTGTAATACAGTTGTGGGGCCCGGGAGCGAGTGTAATACAGTGGTCCCACCCCGACCAACATGCCCCATCTACACTGTCCCCCCCCGACCAACATGCCCCGTCTACACTAGTCCCACCCCGACCAACATGCCCCATCTACACTAGTCCCACCCCGACCAACATGCCCCATCTACACTAGTCCCACCCCGACCAACATGCCCCATCTACACTAGTCCCACCCCGACCAACATGCCCCATCTACACTAGTCCCACCCCGACCAACATGCCCCATCTACACTAGTCCCACCCCGACCAACATGCCCCATCTACACTAGTCCCACCCCGACCAACATGCCCCATCTACACTAGTCCCACCCCGACCAACATGCCCCATCTACACTAGTCCCACCCCGACCAACATGCCCCATCTACACTAGTCCCACCCCGACCAACATGCCCCATCTACACTAGTCCCACCCCGACCAACATGCCCCATCTACACTAGTCCCACCCCGACCAACATGCCCCATCTACACTAGTCCCACCCCGACCAACATGCCCCATCTACACTAGTCCCACCCCGACCAACATGCCCCATCTACACTAGTCCCACCCCGACCAACATGCCCCATCTACACTAGTCCCACCCCGACCAACATGCCCCATCTACACTAGTCCCACCCCGACCAACATGCCCCATCTACACTAGTCCCACCCCGACCAACATGCCCCATCTACACTAGTCCCACCCCGACCAACATGCCCCATCTACACTAGTCCCACCCCGACCAACATGCCCCATCTACACTAGTCCCACCCCGACCAACATGCCCCATCTACACTAGTCCCACCCCGACCAACATGCCCCATCTACACTAGTCCCACCCCGACCAACATGCCCCATCTACACTAGTCCCACCCCGACCAACATGCCCCATCTACACTAGTCCCACCCCGACCAACATGCCCCATCTACACTAGTCCCACCCCGACCAACATGCCCCATCTACACTAGTCCCACCCCGACCAACATGCCCCATCTACACTAGTCCCACCCCGACCAACATGCCCCATCTACACTAGTCCCACCCCGACCAACATGCCCCATCTACACTAGTCCCACCCCGACCAACATGCCCCATCTACACTAGTCCCACCCCGACCAACATGCCCCATCTACACTAGTCCCACCCCGACCAACATGCCCCATCTACACTAGTCCCACCCCGACCAACATGCCCCATCTACACTAGTCCCACCCCGACCAACATGCCCCATCTACACTAGTCCCACCCCGACCAACATGCCCCATCTACACTAGTCCCACCCCGACCAACATGCCCCATCTACACTAGTCCCACCCCGACCAACATGCCCCATCTACACTAGTCCCACCCCGACCAACATGCCCCATCTACACTAGTCCCACCCCGACCAACATGCCCCATCTACACTAGTCCCACCCCGACCAACATGCCCCATCTACACTAGTCCCACCCCGACCAACATGCCCCATCTACACTAGTCCCACCCCGACCAACATGCCCCATCTACACTAGTCCCACCCCGACCAACATGCCCCATCTACACTAGTCCCACCCCGACCAACATGCCCCATCTACACTAGTCCCACCCCGACCAACATGCCCCATCTACACTAGTCCCACCCCGACCAACATGCCCCATCTACACTAGTCCCACCCCGACCAACATGCCCCATCTACACTAGTCCCACCCCGACCAACATGCCCCATCTACACTAGTCCCACCCCGACCAACATGCCCCATCTACACTAGTCCCACCCCGACCAACATGCCCCATCTACACTAGTCCCACCCCGACCAACATGCCCCATCTACACTAGTCCCACCCCGACCAACATGCCCCATCTACACTAGTCCCACCCCGACCAACATGCCCCATCTACACTAGTCCCACCCCGACCAACATGCCCCATCTACACTAGTCCCACCCCGACCAACATGCCCCATCTACACTAGTCCCACCCCGACCAACATGCCCCATCTACACTAGTCCCACCCCGACCAACATGCCCCATCTACACTAGTCCCACCCCGACCAACATGCCCCATCTACACTAGTCCCACCCCGACCAACATGCCCCATCTACACTAGTCCCACCCCGACCAACATGCCCCATCTACACTAGTCCCACCCCGACCAACATGCCCCATCTACACTAGTCCCACCCCGACCAACATGCCCCATCTACACTAGTCCCACCCCGACCAACATGCCCCATCTACACTAGTCCCACCCCGACCAACATGCCCCATCTACACTAGTCCCACCCCGACCAACATGCCCCATCTACACTAGTCCCACCCCGACCAACATGCCCCATCTACACTAGTCCCACCCCGACCAACATGCCCCATCTACACTAGTCCCACCCCGACCAACATGCCCCATCTACACTAGTCCCACCCCGACCAACATGCCCCATCTACACTAGTCCCACCCCGACCAACATGCCCCATCTACACTAGTCCCACCCCGACCAACATGCCCCATCTACACTAGTCCCACCCCGACCAACATGCCCCATCTACACTAGTCCCACCCCGACCAACATGCCCCATCTACACTAGTCCCACCCCGACCAACATGCCCCATCTACACTAGTCCCACCCCGACCAACATGCCCCATCTACACTAGTCCCACCCCGACCAACATGCCCCATCTACACTAGTCCCACCCCGACCAACATGCCCCATCTACACTAGTCCCACCCCGACCAACATGCCCCATCTACACTAGTCCCACCCCGACCAACATGCCCCATCTACACTAGTCCCACCCCGACCAACATGCCCCATCTACACTAGTCCCACCCCGACCAACATGCCCCATCTACACTAGTCCCACCCCGACCAACATGCCCCATCTACACTAGTCCCACCCCGACCAACATGCCCCATCTACACTAGTCCCACCCCGACCAACATGCCCCATCTACACTAGTCCCACCCCGACCAACATGCCCCATCTACACTAGTCCCACCCCGACCAACATGCCCCATCTACACTAGTCCCACCCCGACCAACATGCCCCATCTACACTAGTCCCACCCCGACCAACATGCCCCATCTACACTAGTCCCACCCCGACCAACATGCCCCATCTACACTAGTCCCACCCCGACCAACATGCCCCATCTACACTAGTCCCACCCCGACCAACATGCCCCATCTACACTAGTCCCACCCCGACCAACATGCCCCATCTACACTAGTCCCACCCCGACCAACATGCCCCATCTACACTAGTCCCACCCCGACCAACATGCCCCATCTACACTAGTCCCACCCCGACCAACATGCCCCATCTACACTAGTCCCACCCCGACCAACATGCCCCATCTACACTAGTCCCACCCCGACCAACATGCCCCATCTACACTAGTCCCACCCCGACCAACATGCCCCATCTACACTAGTCCCACCCCGACCAACATGCCCCATCTACACTAGTCCCACCCCGACCAACATGCCCCATCTACACTAGTCCCACCCCGACCAACATGCCCCATCTACACTAGTCCCACCCCGACCAACATGCCCCATCTACACTAGTCCCACCCCGACCAACATGCCCCATCTACACTAGTCCCACCCCGACCAACATGCCCCATCTACACTAGTCCCACCCCGACCAACATGCCCCATCTACACTAGTCCCACCCCGACCAACATGCCCCATCTACACTAGTCCCACCCCGACCAACATGCCCCATCTACACTAGTCCCACCCCGACCAACATGCCCCATCTACACTAGTCCCACCCCGACCAACATGCCCCATCTACACTAGTCCCACCCCGACCAACATGCCCCATCTACACTAGTCCCACCCCGACCAACATGCCCCATCTACACTAGTCCCACCCCGACCAACATGCCCCATCTACACTAGTCCCACCCCGACCAACATGCCCCATCTACACTAGTCCCACCCCGACCAACATGCCCCATCTACACTAGTCCCACCCCGACCAACATGCCCCATCTACACTAGTCCCACCCCGACCAACATGCCCCATCTACACTAGTCCCACCCCGACCAACATGCCCCATCTACACTAGTCCCACCCCGACCAACATGCCCCATCTACACTAGTCCCACCCCGACCAACATGCCCCATCTACACTAGTCCCACCCCGACCAACATGCCCCATCTACACTAGTCCCACCCCGACCAACATGCCCCATCTACACTAGTCCCACCCCGACCAACATGCCCCATCTACACTAGTCCCACCCCGACCAACATGCCCCATCTACACTAGTCCCACCCCGACCAACATGCCCCATCTACACTAGTCCCACCCCGACCAACATGCCCCATCTACACTAGTCCCACCCCGACCAACATGCCCCATCTACACTAGTCCCACCCCGACCAACATGCCCCATCTACACTAGTCCCACCCCGACCAACATGCCCCATCTACACTAGTCCCACCCCGACCAACATGCCCCATCTACACTAGTCCCACCCCGACCAACATGCCCCATCTACACTAGTCCCACCCCGACCAACATGCCCCATCTACACTAGTCCCACCCCGACCAACATGCCCCATCTACACTAGTCCCACCCCGACCAACATGCCCCATCTACACTAGTCCCACCCCGACCAACATGCCCCATCTACACTAGTCCCACCCCGACCAACATGCCCCATCTACACTAGTCCCACCCCGACCAACATGCCCCATCTACACTAGTCCCACCCCGACCAACATGCCCCATCTACACTAGTCCCACCCCGACCAACATGCCCCATCTACACTAGTCCCACCCCGACCAACATGCCCCATCTACACTAGTCCCACCCCGACCAACATGCCCCATCTACACTAGTCCCACCCCGACCAACATGCCCCATCTACACTAGTCCCACCCCGACCAACATGCCCCATCTACACTAGTCCCACCCCGACCAACATGCCCCATCTACACTAGTCCCACCCCGACCAACATGCCCCATCTACACTAGTCCCACCCCGACCAACATGCCCCATCTACACTAGTCCCACCCCGACCAACATGCCCCATCTACACTAGTCCCACCCCGACCAACATGCCCCATCTACACTAGTCCCACCCCGACCAACATGCCCCATCTACACTAGTCCCACCCCGACCAACATGCCCCATCTACACTAGTCCCACCCCGACCAACATGCCCCATCTACACTAGTCCCACCCCGACCAACATGCCCCATCTACACTAGTCCCACCCCGACCAACATGCCCCATCTACACTAGTCCCACCCCGACCAACATGCCCCATCTACACTAGTCCCACCCCGACCAACATGCCCCATCTACACTAGTCCCACCCCGACCAACATGCCCCATCTACACTAGTCCCACCCCGACCAACATGCCCCATCTACACTAGTCCCACCCCGACCAACATGCCCCATCTACACTAGTCCCACCCCGACCAACATGCCCCATCTACACTAGTCCCACCCCGACCAACATGCCCCATCTACACTAGTCCCACCCCGACCAACATGCCCCATCTACACTAGTCCCACCCCGACCAACATGCCCCATCTACACTAGTCCCACCCCGACCAACATGCCCCATCTACACTAGTCCCACCCCGACCAACATGCCCCATCTACACTAGTCCCACCCCGACCAACATGCCCCATCTACACTAGTCCCACCCCGACCAACATGCCCCATCTACACTAGTCCCACCCCGACCAACATGCCCCATCTACACTAGTCCCACCCCGACCAACATGCCCCATCTACACTAGTCCCACCCCGACCAACATGCCCCATCTACACTAGTCCCACCCCGACCAACATGCCCCATCTACACTAGTCCCACCCCGACCAACATGCCCCATCTACACTAGTCCCACCCCGACCAACATGCCCCATCTACACTAGTCCCACCCCGACCAACATGCCCCATCTACACTAGTCCCACCCCGACCAACATGCCCCATCTACACTAGTCCCACCCCGACCAACATGCCCCATCTACACTAGTCCCACCCCGACCAACATGCCCCATCTACACTAGTCCCACCCCGACCAACATGCCCCATCTACACTAGTCCCACCCCGACCAACATGCCCCATCTACACTAGTCCCACCCCGACCAACATGCCCCATCTACACTAGTCCCACCCCGACCAACATGCCCCATCTACACTAGTCCCACCCCGACCAACATGCCCCATCTACACTAGTCCCACCCCGACCAACATGCCCCATCTACACTAGTCCCACCCCGACCAACATGCCCCATCTACACTAGTCCCACCCCGACCAACATGCCCCATCTACACTAGTCCCACCCCGACCAACATGCCCCATCTACACTAGTCCCACCCCGACCAACATGCCCCATCTACACTAGTCCCACCCCGACCAACATGCCCCATCTACACTAGTCCCACCCCGACCAACATGCCCCATCTACACTAGTCCCACCCCGACCAACATGCCCCATCTACACTAGTCCCACCCCGACCAACATGCCCCATCTACACTAGTCCCACCCCGACCAACATGCCCCATCTACACTAGTCCCACCCCGACCAACATGCCCCATCTACACTAGTCCCACCCCGACCAACATGCCCCATCTACACTAGTCCCACCCCGACCAACATGCCCCATCTACACTAGTCCCACCCCGACCAACATGCCCCATCTACACTAGTCCCACCCCGACCAACATGCCCCATCTACACTAGTCCCACCCCGACCAACATGCCCCATCTACACTAGTCCCACCCCGACCAACATGCCCCATCTACACTAGTCCCACCCCGACCAACATGCCCCATCTACACTAGTCCCACCCCGACCAACATGCCCCATCTACACTAGTCCCACCCCGACCAACATGCCCCATCTACACTAGTCCCACCCCGACCAACATGCCCCATCTACACTAGTCCCACCCCGACCAACATGCCCCATCTACACTAGTCCCACCCCGACCAACATGCCCCATCTACACTAGTCCCACCCCGACCAACATGCCCCATCTACACTAGTCCCACCCCGACCAACATGCCCCATCTACACTAGTCCCACCCCGACCAACATGCCCCATCTACACTAGTCCCACCCCGACCAACATGCCCCATCTACACTAGTCCCACCCCGACCAACATGCCCCATCTACACTAGTCCCACCCCGACCAACATGCCCCATCTACACTAGTCCCACCCCGACCAACATGCCCCATCTACACTAGTCCCACCCCGACCAACATGCCCCATCTACACTAGTCCCACCCCGACCAACATGCCCCATCTACACTAGTCCCACCCCGACCAACATGCCCCATCTACACTAGTCCCACCCCGACCAACATGCCCCATCTACACTAGTCCCACCCCGACCAACATGCCCCATCTACACTAGTCCCACCCCGACCAACATGCCCCATCTACACTAGTCCCACCCCGACCAACATGCCCCATCTACACTAGTCCCACCCCGACCAACATGCCCCATCTACACTAGTCCCACCCCGACCAACATGCCCCATCTACACTAGTCCCACCCCGACCAACATGCCCCATCTACACTAGTCCCACCCCGACCAACATGCCCCATCTACACTAGTCCCACCCCGACCAACATGCCCCATCTACACTAGTCCCACCCCGACCAACATGCCCCATCTACACTAGTCCCACCCCGACCAACATGCCCCATCTACACTAGTCCCACCCCGACCAACATGCCCCATCTACACTAGTCCCACCCCGACCAACATGCCCCATCTACACTAGTCCCACCCCGACCAACATGCCCCATCTACACTAGTCCCACCCCGACCAACATGCCCCATCTACACTAGTCCCACCCCGACCAACATGCCCCATCTACACTAGTCCCACCCCGACCAACATGCCCCATCTACACTAGTCCCACCCCGACCAACATGCCCCATCTACACTAGTCCCACCCCGACCAACATGCCCCATCTACACTAGTCCCACCCCGACCAACATGCCCCATCTACACTAGTCCCACCCCGACCAACATGCCCCATCTACACTAGTCCCACCCCGACCAACATGCCCCATCTACACTAGTCCCACCCCGACCAACATGCCCCATCTACACTAGTCCCACCCCGACCAACATGCCCCATCTACACTAGTCCCACCCCGACCAACATGCCCCATCTACACTAGTCCCACCCCGACCAACATGCCCCATCTACACTAGTCCCACCCCGACCAACATGCCCCATCTACACTAGTCCCACCCCGACCAACATGCCCCATCTACACTAGTCCCACCCCGACCAACATGCCCCATCTACACTAGTCCCACCCCGACCAACATGCCCCATCTACACTAGTCCCACCCCGACCAACATGCCCCATCTACACTAGTCCCACCCCGACCAACATGCCCCATCTACACTAGTCCCACCCCGACCAACATGCCCCATCTACACTAGTCCCACCCCGACCAACATGCCCCATCTACACTAGTCCCACCCCGACCAACATGCCCCATCTACACTAGTCCCACCCCGACCAACATGCCCCATCTACACTAGTCCCACCCCGACCAACATGCCCCATCTACACTAGTCCCACCCCGACCAACATGCCCCATCTACACTAGTCCCACCCCGACCAACATGCCCCATCTACACTAGTCCCACCCCGACCAACATGCCCCATCTACACTAGTCCCACCCCGACCAACATGCCCCATCTACACTAGTCCCACCCCGACCAACATGCCCCATCTACACTAGTCCCACCCCGACCAACATGCCCCATCTACACTAGTCCCACCCCGACCAACATGCCCCATCTACACTAGTCCCACCCCGACCAACATGCCCCATCTACACTAGTCCCACCCCGACCAACATGCCCCATCTACACTAGTCCCACCCCGACCAACATGCCCCATCTACACTAGTCCCACCCCGACCAACATGCCCCATCTACACTAGTCCCACCCCGACCAACATGCCCCATCTACACTAGTCCCACCCCGACCAACATGCCCCATCTACACTAGTCCCACCCCGACCAACATGCCCCATCTACACTAGTCCCACCCCGACCAACATGCCCCATCTACACTAGTCCCACCCCGACCAACATGCCCCATCTACACTAGTCCCACCCCGACCAACATGCCCCATCTACACTAGTCCCACCCCGACCAACATGCCCCATCTACACTAGTCCCACCCCGACCAACATG
This sequence comes from Amblyraja radiata, assembly GCF_010909765.2. NCBI lineage: Eukaryota > Metazoa > Chordata > Chondrichthyes > Rajiformes > Rajidae > Amblyraja > Amblyraja radiata. The sequence goes on from NW_022630123.1 coordinate 246,347, forward strand.
CCCCATCTACACTAGTCCCACCCCGACCAACATGCCCCATCTACACTAGTCCCACCCCGACCAACATGCCCCATCTACACTAGTCCCACCCCGACCAACATGCCCCATCTACACTAGTCCCACCCCGACCAACATGCCCCATCTACACTAGTCCCACCCCGACCAACATGCCCCATCTACACTAGTCCCACCCCGACCAACATGCCCCATCTACACTAGTCCCACCCCGACCAACATGCCCCATCTACACTAGTCCCACCCCGACCAACATGCCCCATCTACACTAGTCCCACCCCGACCAACATGCCCCATCTACACTAGTCCCACCCCGACCAACATGCCCCATCTACACTAGTCCCACCCCGACCAACATGCCCCATCTACACTAGTCCCACCCCGACCAACATGCCCCATCTACACTAGTCCCACCCCGACCAACATGCCCCATCTACACTAGTCCCACCCCGACCAACATGCCCCATCTACACTAGTCCCACCCCGACCAACATGCCCCATCTACACTAGTCCCACCCCGACCAACATGCCCCATCTACACTAGTCCCACCCCGACCAACATGCCCCATCTACACTAGTCCCACCCCGACCAACATGCCCCATCTACACTAGTCCCACCCCGACCAACATGCCCCATCTACACTAGTCCCACCCCGACCAACATGCCCCATCTACACTAGTCCCACCCCGACCAACATGCCCCATCTACACTAGTCCCACCCCGACCAACATGCCCCATCTACACTAGTCCCACCCCGACCAACATGCCCCATCTACACTAGTCCCACCCCGACCAACATGCCCCATCTACACTAGTCCCACCCCGACCAACATGCCCCATCTACACTAGTCCCACCCCGACCAACATGCCCCATCTACACTAGTCCCACCCCGACCAACATGCCCCATCTACACTAGTCCCACCCCGACCAACATGCCCCATCTACACTAGTCCCACCCCGACCAACATGCCCCATCTACACTAGTCCCACCCCGACCAACATGCCCCATCTACACTAGTCCCACCCCGACCAACATGCCCCATCTACACTAGTCCCACCCCGACCAACATGCCCCATCTACACTAGTCCCACCCCGACCAACATGCCCCATCTACACTAGTCCCACCCCGACCAACATGCCCCATCTACACTAGTCCCACCCCGACCAACATGCCCCATCTACACTAGTCCCACCCCGACCAACATGCCCCATCTACACTAGTCCCACCCCGACCAACATGCCCCATCTACACTAGTCCCACCCCGACCAACATGCCCCATCTACACTAGTCCCACCCCGACCAACATGCCCCATCTACACTAGTCCCACCCCGACCAACATGCCCCATCTACACTAGTCCCACCCCGACCAACATGCCCCATCTACACTAGTCCCACCCCGACCAACATGCCCCATCTACACTAGTCCCACCCCGACCAACATGCCCCATCTACACTAGTCCCACCCCGACCAACATGCCCCATCTACACTAGTCCCACCCCGACCAACATGCCCCATCTACACTAGTCCCACCCCGACCAACATGCCCCATCTACACTAGTCCCACCCCGACCAACATGCCCCATCTACACTAGTCCCACCCCGACCAACATGCCCCATCTACACTAGTCCCACCCCGACCAACATGCCCCATCTACACTAGTCCCACCCCGACCAACATGCCCCATCTACACTAGTCCCACCCCGACCAACATGCCCCATCTACACTAGTCCCACCCCGACCAACATGCCCCATCTACACTAGTCCCACCCCGACCAACATGCCCCATCTACACTAGTCCCACCCCGACCAACATGCCCCATCTACACTAGTCCCACCCCGACCAACATGCCCCATCTACACTAGTCCCACCCCGACCAACATGCCCCATCTACACTAGTCCCACCCCGACCAACATGCCCCATCTACACTAGTCCCACCCCGACCAACATGCCCCATCTACACTAGTCCCACCCCGACCAACATGCCCCATCTACACTAGTCCCACCCCGACCAACATGCCCCATCTACACTAGTCCCACCCCGACCAACATGCCCCATCTACACTAGTCCCACCCCGACCAACATGCCCCATCTACACTAGTCCCACCCCGACCAACATGCCCCATCTACACTAGTCCCACCCCGACCAACATGCCCCATCTACACTAGTCCCACCCCGACCAACATGCCCCATCTACACTAGTCCCACCCCGACCAACATGCCCCATCTACACTAGTCCCACCCCGACCAACATGCCCCATCTACACTAGTCCCACCCCGACCAACATGCCCCATCTACACTAGTCCCACCCCGACCAACATGCCCCATCTACACTAGTCCCACCCCGACCAACATGCCCCATCTACACTAGTCCCACCCCGACCAACATGCCCCATCTACACTAGTCCCACCCCGACCAACATGCCCCATCTACACTAGTCCCACCCCGACCAACATGCCCCATCTACACTAGTCCCACCCCGACCAACATGCCCCATCTACACTAGTCCCACCCCGACCAACATGCCCCATCTACACTAGTCCCACCCCGACCAACATGCCCCATCTACACTAGTCCCACCCCGACCAACATGCCCCATCTACACTAGTCCCACCCCGACCAACATGCCCCATCTACACTAGTCCCACCCCGACCAACATGCCCCATCTACACTAGTCCCACCCCGACCAACATGCCCCATCTACACTAGTCCCACCCCGACCAACATGCCCCATCTACACTAGTCCCACCCCGACCAACATGCCCCATCTACACTAGTCCCACCCCGACCAACATGCCCCATCTACACTAGTCCCACCCCGACCAACATGCCCCATCTACACTAGTCCCACCCCGACCAACATGCCCCATCTACACTAGTCCCACCCCGACCAACATGCCCCATCTACACTAGTCCCACCCCGACCAACATGCCCCATCTACACTAGTCCCACCCCGACCAACATGCCCCATCTACACTAGTCCCACCCCGACCAACATGCCCCATCTACACTAGTCCCACCCCGACCAACATGCCCCATCTACACTAGTCCCACCCCGACCAACATGCCCCATCTACACTAGTCCCACCCCGACCAACATGCCCCATCTACACTAGTCCCACCCCGACCAACATGCCCCATCTACACTAGTCCCACCCCGACCAACATGCCCCATCTACACTAGTCCCACCCCGACCAACATGCCCCATCTACACTAGTCCCACCCCGACCAACATGCCCCATCTACACTAGTCCCACCCCGACCAACATGCCCCATCTACACTAGTCCCACCCCGACCAACATGCCCCATCTACACTAGTCCCACCCCGACCAACATGCCCCATCTACACTAGTCCCACCCCGACCAACATGCCCCATCTACACTAGTCCCACCCCGACCAACATGCCCCATCTACACTAGTCCCACCCCGACCAACATGCCCCATCTACACTAGTCCCACCCCGACCAACATGCCCCATCTACACTAGTCCCACCCCGACCAACATGCCCCATCTACACTAGTCCCACCCCGACCAACATGCCCCATCTACACTAGTCCCACCCCGACCAACATGCCCCATCTACACTAGTCCCACCCCGACCAACATGCCCCATCTACACTAGTCCCACCCCGACCAACATGCCCCATCTACACTAGTCCCACCCCGACCAACATGCCCCATCTACACTAGTCCCACCCCGACCAACATGCCCCATCTACACTAGTCCCACCCCGACCAACATGCCCCATCTACACTAGTCCCACCCCGACCAACATGCCCCATCTACACTAGTCCCACCCCGACCAACATGCCCCATCTACACTAGTCCCACCCCGACCAACATGCCCCATCTACACTAGTCCCACCCCGACCAACATGCCCCATCTACACTAGTCCCACCCCGACCAACATGCCCCATCTACACTAGTCCCACCCCGACCAACATGCCCCATCTACACTAGTCCCACCCCGACCAACATGCCCCATCTACACTAGTCCCACCCCGACCAACATGCCCCATCTACACTAGTCCCACCCCGACCAACATGCCCCATCTACACTAGTCCCACCCCGACCAACATGCCCCATCTACACTAGTCCCACCCCGACCAACATGCCCCATCTACACTAGTCCCACCCCGACCAACATGCCCCATCTACACTAGTCCCACCCCGACCAACATGCCCCATCTACACTAGTCCCACCCCGACCAACATGCCCCATCTACACTAGTCCCACCCCGACCAACATGCCCCATCTACACTAGTCCCACCCCGACCAACATGCCCCATCTACACTAGTCCCACCCCGACCAACATGCCCCATCTACACTAGTCCCACCCCGACCAACATGCCCCATCTACACTAGTCCCACCCCGACCAACATGCCCCATCTACACTAGTCCCACCCCGACCAACATGCCCCATCTACACTAGTCCCACCCCGACCAACATGCCCCATCTACACTAGTCCCACCCCGACCAACATGCCCCATCTACACTAGTCCCACCCCGACCAACATGCCCCATCTACACTAGTCCCACCCCGACCAACATGCCCCATCTACACTAGTCCCACCCCGACCAACATGCCCCATCTACACTAGTCCCACCCCGACCAACATGCCCCATCTACACTAGTCCCACCCCGACCAACATGCCCCATCTACACTAGTCCCACCCCGACCAACATGCCCCATCTACACTAGTCCCACCCCGACCAACATGCCCCATCTACACTAGTCCCACCCCGACCAACATGCCCCATCTACACTAGTCCCACCCCGACCAACATGCCCCATCTACACTAGTCCCACCCCGACCAACATGCCCCATCTACACTAGTCCCACCCCGACCAACATGCCCCATCTACACTAGTCCCACCCCACCAACAAGCCCCATGCTCTACACTAGTCCCACCCCGACCAACATGCCCCATCTACACTAGTCCCACCCCGACCAACATGCCCCATCTACACTAGTCCCACCCCGACCAACATGCCCCATCTACACTAGTCCCACCCCGACCAACATGCCCCATCTACACTAGTCCCACCCCGACCAACATGCCCCATCTACACTAGTCCCACCCCGACCAACATGCCCCATCTACACTAGTCCCACCCCGACCAACATGCCCCATCTACACTAGTCCCACCCCGACCAACATGCCCCATCTACACTAGTCCCACCCCGACCAACATGCCCCATCTACACTAGTCCCACCCCGACCAACATGCCCCATCTACACTAGTCCCACCCCGACCAACATGCCCCATCTACACTAGTCCCACCCCGACCAACATGCCCCATCTACACTAGTCCCACCCCGACCAACATGCCCCATCTACACTAGTCCCACCCCGACCAACATGCCCCATCTACACTAGTCCCACCCCGACCAACATGCCCCATCTACACTAGTCCCACCCCGACCAACATGCCCCATCTACACTAGTCCCACCCCGACCAACATGCCCCATCTACACTAGTCCCACCCCGACCAACATGCCCCATCTACACTAGTCCCACCCCGACCAACATGCCCCATCTACACTAGTCCCACCCCGACCAACATGCCCCATCTACACTAGTCCCACCCCGACCAACATGCCCCATCTACACTAGTCCCACCCCGACCAACATGCCCCATCTACACTAGTCCCACCCCGACCAACATGCCCCATCTACACTAGTCCCACCCCGACCAACATGCCCCATCTACACTAGTCCCACCCCGACCAACATGCCCCATCTACACTAGTCCCACCCCGACCAACATGCCCCATCTACACTAGTCCCACCCCGACCAACATGCCCCATCTACACTAGTCCCACCCCGACCAACATGCCCCATCTACACTAGTCCCACCCCGACCAACATGCCCCATCTACACTAGTCCCACCCCGACCAACATGCCCCATCTACACTAGTCCCACCCCGACCAACATGCCCCATCTACACTAGTCCCACCCCGACCAACATGCCCCATCTACACTAGTCCCACCCCGACCAACATGCCCCATCTACACTAGTCCCACCCCGACCAACATGCCCCATCTACACTAGTCCCACCCCGACCAACATGCCCCATCTACACTAGTCCCACCCCGACCAACATGCCCCATCTACACTAGTCCCACCCCGACCAACATGCCCCATCTACACTAGTCCCACCCCGACCAACATGCCCCATCTACACTAGTCCCACCCCGACCAACATGCCCCATCTACACTAGTCCCACCCCGACCAACATGCCCCATCTACACTAGTCCCACCCCGACCAACATGCCCCATCTACACTAGTCCCACCCCGACCAACATGCCCCATCTACACTAGTCCCACCCCGACCAACATGCCCCATCTACACTAGTCCCACCCCGACCAACATGCCCCATCTACACTAGTCCCACCCCGACCAACATGCCCCATCTACACTAGTCCCACCCCGACCAACATGCCCCATCTACACTAGTCCCACCCCGACCAACATGCCCCATCTACACTAGTCCCACCCCGACCAACATGCCCCATCTACACTAGTCCCACCCCGACCAACATGCCCCATCTACACTAGTCCCACCCCGACCAACATGCCCCATCTACACTAGTCCCACCCCGACCAACATGCCCCATCTACACTAGTCCCACCCCGACCAACATGCCCCATCTACACTAGTCCCACCCCGACCAACATGCCCCATCTACACTAGTCCCACCCCGACCAACATGCCCCATCTACACTAGTCCCACCCCGACCAACATGCCCCATCTACACTAGTCCCACCCCGACCAACATGCCCCATCTACACTAGTCCCACCCCGACCAACATGCCCCATCTACACTAGTCCCACCCCGACCAACATGCCCCATCTACACTAGTCCCACCCCGACCAACATGCCCCATCTACACTAGTCCCACCCCGACCAACATGCCCCATCTACACTAGTCCCACCCCGACCAACATGCCCCATCTACACTAGTCCCACCCCGACCAACATGCCCCATCTACACTAGTCCCACCCCGACCAACATGCCCCATCTACACTAGTCCCACCCCGACCAACATGCCCCATCTACACTAGTCCCACCCCGACCAACATGCCCCATCTACACTAGTCCCACCCCGACCAACATGCCCCATCTACACTAGTCCCACCCCGACCAACATGCCCCATCTACACTAGTCCCACCCCGACCAACATGCCCCATCTACACTAGTCCCACCCCGACCAACATGCCCCATCTACACTAGTCCCACCCCGACCAACATGCCCCATCTACACTAGTCCCACCCCGACCAACATGCCCCATCTACACTAGTCCCACCCCGACCAACATGCCCCATCTACACTAGTCCCACCCCGACCAACATGCCCCATCTACACTAGTCCCACCCCGACCAACATGCCCCATCTACACTAGTCCCACCCCGACCAACATGCCCCATCTACACTAGTCCCACCCCGACCAACATGCCCCATCTACACTAGTCCCACCCCGACCAACATGCCCCATCTACACTAGTCCCACCCCGACCAACATGCCCCATCTACACTAGTCCCACCCCGACCAACATGCCCCATCTACACTAGTCCCACCCCGACCAACATGCCCCATCTACACTAGTCCCACCCCGACCAACATGCCCCATCTACACTAGTCCCACCCCGACCAACATGCCCCATCTACACTAGTCCCACCCCGACCAACATGCCCCATCTACACTAGTCCCACCCCGACCAACATGCCCCATCTACACTAGTCCCACCCCGACCAACATGCCCCATCTACACTAGTCCCACCCCGACCAACATGCCCCATCTACACTAGTCCCACCCCGACCAACATGCCCCATCTACACTAGTCCCACCCCGACCAACATGCCCCATCTACACTAGTCCCACCCCGACCAACATGCCCCATCTACACTAGTCCCACCCCGACCAACATGCCCCATCTACACTAGTCCCACCCCGACCAACATGCCCCATCTACACTAGTCCCACCCCGACCAACATGCCCCATCTACACTAGTCCCACCCCGACCAACATGCCCCATCTACACTAGTCCCACCCCGACCAACATGCCCCATCTACACTAGTCCCACCCCGACCAACATGCCCCATCTACACTAGTCCCACCCCGACCAACATGCCCCATCTACACTAGTCCCACCCCGACCAACATGCCCCATCTACACTAGTCCCACCCCGACCAACATGCCCCATCTACACTAGTCCCACCCCGACCAACATGCCCCATCTACACTAGTCCCACCCCGACCAACATGCCCCATCTACACTAGTCCCACCCCGACCAACATGCCCCATCTACACTAGTCCCACCCCGACCAACATGCCCCATCTACACTAGTCCCACCCCGACCAACATGCCCCATCTACACTAGTCCCACCCCGACCAACATGCCCCATCTACACTAGTCCCACCCCGACCAACATGCCCCATCTACACTAGTCCCACCCCGACCAACATGCCCCATCTACACTAGTCCCACCCCGACCAACATGCCCCATCTACACTAGTCCCACCCCGACCAACATGCCCCATCTACACTAGTCCCACCCCGACCAACATGCCCCATCTACACTAGTCCCACCCCGACCAACATGCCCCATCTACACTAGTCCCACCCCGACCAACATGCCCCATCTACACTAGTCCCACCCCGACCAACATGCCCCATCTACACTAGTCCCACCCCGACCAACATGCCCCATCTACACTAGTCCCACCCCGACCAACATGCCCCATCTACACTAGTCCCACCCCGACCAACATGCCCCATCTACACTAGTCCCACCCCGACCAACATGCCCCATCTACACTAGTCCCACCCCGACCAACATGCCCCATCTACACTAGTCCCACCCCGACCAACATGCCCCATCTACACTAGTCCCACCCCGACCAACATGCCCCATCTACACTAGTCCCACCCCGACCAACATGCCCCATCTACACTAGTCCCACCCCGACCAACATGCCCCATCTACACTAGTCCCACCCCGACCAACATGCCCCATCTACACTAGTCCCACCCCGACCAACATGCCCCATCTACACTAGTCCCACCCCGACCAACATGCCCCATCTACACTAGTCCCACCCCGACCAACATGCCCCATCTACACTAGTCCCACCCCGACCAACATGCCCCATCTACACTAGTCCCACCCCGACCAACATGCCCCATCTACACTAGTCCCACCCCGACCAACATGCCCCATCTACACTAGTCCCACCCCGACCAACATGCCCCATCTACACTAGTCCCACCCCGACCAACATGCCCCATCTACACTAGTCCCACCCCGACCAACATGCCCCATCTACACTAGTCCCACCCCGACCAACATGCCCCATCTACACTAGTCCCACCCCGACCAACATGCCCCATCTACACTAGTCCCACCCCGACCAACATGCCCCATCTACACTAGTCCCACCCCGACCAACATGCCCCATCTACACTAGTCCCACCCCGACCAACATGCCCCATCTACACTAGTCCCACCCCGACCAACATGCCCCATCTACACTAGTCCCACCCCGACCAACATGCCCCATCTACACTAGTCCCACCCCGACCAACATGCCCCATCTACACTAGTCCCACCCCGACCAACATGCCCCATCTACACTAGTCCCACCCCGACCAACATGCCCCATCTACACTAGTCCCACCCCGACCAACATGCCCCATCTACACTAGTCCCACCCCGACCAACATGCCCCATCTACACTAGTCCCACCCCGACCAACATGCCCCATCTACACTAGTCCCACCCCGACCAACATGCCCCATCTACACTAGTCCCACCCCGACCAACATGCCCCATCTACACTAGTCCCACCCCGACCAACATGCCCCATCTACACTAGTCCCACCCCGACCAACATGCCCCATCTACACTAGTCCCACCCCGACCAACATGCCCCATCTACACTAGTCCCACCCCGACCAACATGCCCCATCTACACTAGTCCCACCCCGACCAACATGCCCCATCTACACTAGTCCCACCCCGACCAACATGCCCCATCTACACTAGTCCCACCCCGACCAACATGCCCCATCTACACTAGTCCCACCCCGACCAACATGCCCCATCTACACTAGTCCCACCCCGACCAACATGCCCCATCTACACTAGTCCCACCCCGACCAACATGCCCCATCTACACTAGTCCCACCCCGACCAACATGCCCCATCTACACTAGTCCCACCCCGACCAACATGCCCCATCTACACTAGTCCCACCCCGACCAACATGCCCCATCTACACTAGTCCCACCCCGACCAACATGCCCCATCTACACTAGTCCCACCCCGACCAACATGCCCCATCTACACTAGTCCCACCCCGACCAACATGCCCCATCTACACTAGTCCCACCCCGACCAACATGCCCCATCTACACTAGTCCCACCCCGACCAACATGCCCCATCTACACTAGTCCCACCCCGACCAACATGCCCCATCTACACTAGTCCCACCCCGACCAACATGTCTCAACTACACTAGTCCCACCCCGACCAACATGCCCCATCTACACTAGTCCCACCCCGACCAACATGCCCCATCTACACTAGTCCCACCCCGACCAACATGCCCCAGCTACACTAGTCCCACCTGCCCGACCAACATGCCCCATCTACACTAGTCCCACCCCGCCCCGCATGCCCCATCTACCCTAGTCCCACCCCACCAACATGCCCCATCTACACTAGTCCCACCCCGACCAACATGCCCCATCTACACTAGTCCCACCCCGACCAACATGCCCCATCTACACTAGTCCCACCCCGACCAACATGCCCCATCTACACTAGTCCCACCCCGACCAACATGCCCCATCTACACTAGTCCCACCCCGACCAACATGCCCCATCTACACTAGTCCCACCCCGACCAACATGCCCCATCTACACTAGTCCCACCCCGACCAACATGCCCCATCTACACTAGTCCCACCCCGACCAACATGCCCCATCTACACTAGTCCCACCCCGACCAACATGCCCCATCTACACTAGTCCCACCCCGACCAACATGCCCCATCTACACTAGTCCCACCCCGACCAACATGCCCCATCTACACTAGTCCCACCCCGACCAACATGCCCCATCTACACTAGTCCCACCCCGACCAACATGCCCCATCTACACTAGTCCCACCCCGACCAACATGCCCCATCTACACTAGTCCCACCCCGACCAACATGCCCCATCTACACTAGTCCCACCCCGACCAACATGCCCCATCTACACTAGTCCCACCCCGACCAACATGCCCCATCTACACTAGTCCCACCCCGACCAACATGCCCCATCTACACTAGTCCCACCCCGACCAACATGCCCCATCTACACTAGTCCCACCCCGACCAACATGCCCCATCTACACTAGTCCCACCCCGACCAACATGCCCCATCTACACTAGTCCCACCCCGACCAACATGCCCCATCTACACTAGTCCCACCCCGACCAACATGCCCCATCTACACTAGTCCCACCCCGACCAACATGCCCCATCTACACTAGTCCCACCCCGACCAACATGCCCCATCTACACTAGTCCCACCCCGACCAACATGCCCCATCTACACTAGTCCCACCCCGACCAACATGCCCCATCTACACTAGTCCCACCCCGACCAACATGCCCCATCTACACTAGTCCCACCCCGACCAACATGCCCCATCTACACTAGTCCCACCCCGACCAACATGCCCCATCTACACTAGTCCCACCCCGACCAACATGCCCCATCTACACTAGTCCCACCCCGACCAACATGCCCCATCTACACTAGTCCCACCCCGACCAACATGCCCCATCTACACTAGTCCCACCCCGACCAACATGCCCCATCTACACTAGTCCCACCCCGACCAACATGCCCCATCTACACTAGTCCCACCCCGACCAACATGCCCCATCTACACTAGTCCCACCCCGACCAACATGCCCCATCTACACTAGTCCCACCCCGACCAACATGCCCCATCTACACTAGTCCCACCCCGACCAACATGCCCCATCTACACTAGTCCCACCCCGACCAACATGCCCCATCTACACTAGTCCCACCCCGACCAACATGCCCCATCTACACTAGTCCCACCCCGACCAACATGCCCCATCTACACTAGTCCCACCCCGACCAACATGCCCCATCTACACTAGTCCCACCCCGACCAACATGCCCCATCTACACTAGTCCCACCCCGACCAACATGCCCCATCTACACTAGTCCCACCCCGACCAACATGCCCCATCTACACTAGTCCCACCCCGACCAACATGCCCCATCTACACTAGTCCCACCCCGACCAACATGCCCCATCTACACTAGTCCCACCCCGACCAACATGCCCCATCTACACTAGTCCCACCCCGACCAACATGCCCCATCTACACTAGTCCCACCCCGACCAACATGCCCCATCTACACTAGTCCCACCCCGACCAACATGCCCCATCTACACTAGTCCCACCCCGACCAACATGCCCCATCTACACTAGTCCCACCCCGACCAACATGCCCCATCTACACTAGTCCCACCCCGACCAACATGCCCCATCTACACTAGTCCCACCCCGACCAACATGCCCCATCTACACTAGTCCCACCCCGACCAACATGCCCCATCTACACTAGTCCCACCCCGACCAACATGCCCCATCTACACTAGTCCCACCCCGACCAACATGCCCCATCTACACTAGTCCCACCCCGACCAACATGCCCCATCTACACTAGTCCCACCCCGACCAACATGCCCCATCTACACTAGTCCCACCCCGACCAACATGCCCCATCTACACTAGTCCCACCCCGACCAACATGCCCCATCTACACTAGTCCCACCCCGACCAACATGCCCCATCTACACTAGTCCCACCCCGACCAACATGCCCCATCTACACTAGTCCCACCCCGACCAACATGCCCCATCTACACTAGTCCCACCCCGACCAACATGCCCCATCTACACTAGTCCCACCCCGACCAACATGCCCCATCTACACTAGTCCCACCCCGACCAACATGCCCCATCTACACTAGTCCCACCCCGACCAACATGCCCCATCTACACTAGTCCCACCCCGACCAACATGCCCCATCTACACTAGTCCCACCCCGACCAACATGCCCCATCTACACTAGTCCCACCCCGACCAACATGCCCCATCTACACTAGTCCCACCCCGACCAACATGCCCCATCTACACTAGTCCCACCCCGACCAACATGCCCCATCTACACTAGTCCCACCCCGACCAACATGCCCCATCTACACTAGTCCCACCCCGACCAACATGCCCCATCTACACTAGTCCCACCCCGACCAACATGCCCCATCTACACTAGTCCCACCCCGACCAACATGCCCCATCTACACTAGTCCCACCCCGACCAACATGCCCCATCTACACTAGTCCCACCCCGACCAACATGCCCCATCTACACTAGTCCCACCCCGACCAACATGCCCCATCTACACTAGTCCCACCCCGACCAACATGCCCCATCTACACTAGTCCCACCCCGACCAACATGCCCCATCTACACTAGTCCCACCCCGACCAACATGCCCCATCTACACTAGTCCCACCCCGACCAACATGCCCCATCTACACTAGTCCCACCCCGACCAACATGCCCCATCTACACTAGTCCCACCCCGACCAACATGCCCCATCTACACTAGTCCCACCCCGACCAACATGCCCCATCTACACTAGTCCCACCCCGACCAACATGCCCCATCTACACTAGTCCCACCCCGACCAACATGCCCCATCTACACTAGTCCCACCCCGACCAACATGCCCCATCTACACTAGTCCCACCCCGACCAACATGCCCCATCTACACTAGTCCCACCCCGACCAACATGCCCCATCTACACTAGTCCCACCCCGACCAACATGCCCCATCTACACTAGTCCCACCCCGACCAACATGCCCCATCTACACTAGTCCCACCCCGACCAACATGCCCCATCTACACTAGTCCCACCCCGACCAACATGCCCCATCTACACTAGTCCCACCCCGACCAACATGCCCCATCTACACTAGTCCCACCCCGACCAACATGCCCCATCTACACTAGTCCCACCCCGACCAACATGCCCCATCTACACTAGTCCCACCCCGACCAACATGCCCCATCTACACTAGTCCCACCCCGACCAACATGCCCCATCTACACTAGTCCCACCCCGACCAACATGCCCCATCTACACTAGTCCCACCCCGACCAACATGCCCCATCTACACTAGTCCCACCCCGACCAACATGCCCCATCTACACTAGTCCCACCCCGACCAACATGCCCCATCTACACTAGTCCCACCCCGACCAACATGCCCCATCTACACTAGTCCCACCCCGACCAACATGCCCCATCTACACTAGTCCCACCCCGACCAACATGCCCCATCTACACTAGTCCCACCCCGACCAACATGCCCCATCTACACTAGTCCCACCCCGACCAACATGCCCCATCTACACTAGTCCCACCCCGACCAACATGCCCCATCTACACTAGTCCCACCCCGACCAACATGCCCCATCTACACTAGTCCCACCCCGACCAACATGCCCCATCTACACTAGTCCCACCCCGACCAACATGCCCCATCTACACTAGTCCCACCCCGACCAACATGCCCCATCTACACTAGTCCCACCCCGACCAACATGCCCCATCTACACTAGTCCCACCCCGACCAACATGCCCCATCTACACTAGTCCCACCCCGACCAACATGCCCCATCTACACTAGTCCCACCCCGACCAACATGCCCCATCTACACTAGTCCCACCCCGACCAACATGCCCCATCTACACTAGTCCCACCCCGACCAACATGCCCCATCTACACTAGTCCCACCCCGACCAACATGCCCCATCTACACTAGTCCCACCCCGACCAACATGCCCCATCTACACTAGTCCCACCCCGACCAACATGCCCCATCTACACTAGTCCCACCCCGACCAACATGCCCCATCTACACTAGTCCCACCCCGACCAACATGCCCCATCTACACTAGTCCCACCCCGACCAACATGCCCCATCTACACTAGTCCCACCCCGACCAACATGCCCCATCTACACTAGTCCCACCCCGACCAACATGCCCCATCTACACTAGTCCCACCCCGACCAACATGCCCCATCTACACTAGTCCCACCCCGACCAACATGCCCCATCTACACTAGTCCCACCCCGACCAACATGCCCCATCTACACTAGTCCCACCCCGACCAACATGCCCCATCTACACTAGTCCCACCCCGACCAACATGCCCCATCTACACTAGTCCCACCCCGACCAACATGCCCCATCTACACTAGTCCCACCCCGACCAACATGCCCCATCTACACTAGTCCCACCCCGACCAACATGCCCCATCTACACTAGTCCCACCCCGACCAACATGCCCCATCTACACTAGTCCCACCCCGACCAACATGCCCCATCTACACTAGTCCCACCCCGACCAACATGCCCCATCTACACTAGTCCCACCCCGACCAACATGCCCCATCTACACTAGTCCCACCCCGACCAACATGCCCCATCTACACTAGTCCCACCCCGACCAACATGCCCCATCTACACTAGTCCCACCCCGACCAACATGCCCCATCTACACTAGTCCCACCCCGACCAACATGCCCCATCTACACTAGTCCCACCCCGACCAACATGCCCCATCTACACTAGTCCCACCCCGACCAACATGCCCCATCTACACTAGTCCCACCCCGACCAACATGCCCCATCTACACTAGTCCCACCCCGACCAACATGCCCCATCTACACTAGTCCCACCCCGACCAACATGCCCCATCTACACTAGTCCCACCCCGACCAACATGCCCCATCTACACTAGTCCCACCCCGACCAACATGCCCCATCTACACTAGTCCCACCCCGACCAACATGCCCCATCTACACTAGTCCCACCCCGACCAACATGCCCCATCTACACTAGTCCCACCCCGACCAACATGCCCCATCTACACTAGTCCCACCCCGACCAACATGCCCCATCTACACTAGTCCCACCCCGACCAACATGCCCCATCTACACTAGTCCCACCCCGACCAACATGCCCCATCTACACTAGTCCCACCCCGACCAACATGCCCCATCTACACTAGTCCCACCCCGACCAACATGCCCCATCTACACTAGTCCCACCCCGACCAACATGCCCCATCTACACTAGTCCCACCCCGACCAACATGCCCCATCTACACTAGTCCCACCCCGACCAACATGCCCCATCTACACTAGTCCCACCCCGACCAACATGCCCCATCTACACTAGTCCCACCCCGACCAACATGCCCCATCTACACTAGTCCCACCCCGACCAACATGCCCCATCTACACTAGTCCCACCCCGACCAACATGCCCCATCTACACTAGTCCCACCCCGACCAACATGCCCCATCTACACTAGTCCCACCCCGACCAACATGCCCCATCTACACTAGTCCCACCCCGACCAACATGCCCCATCTACACTAGTCCCACCCCGACCAACATGCCCCATCTACACTAGTCCCACCCCGACCAACATGCCCCATCTACACTAGTCCCACCCCGACCAACATGCCCCATCTACACTAGTCCCACCCCGACCAACATGCCCCATCTACACTAGTCCCACCCCGACCAACATGCCCCATCTACACTAGTCCCACCCCGACCAACATGCCCCATCTACACTAGTCCCACCCCGACCAACATGCCCCATCTACACTAGTCCCACCCCGACCAACATGCCCCATCTACACTAGTCCCACCCCGACCAACATGCCCCATCTACACTAGTCCCACCCCGACCAACATGCCCCATCTACACTAGTCCCACCCCGACCAACATGCCCCATCTACACTAGTCCCACCCCGACCAACATGCCCCATCTACACTAGTCCCACCCCGACCAACATGCCCCATCTACACTAGTCCCACCCCGACCAACATGCCCCATCTACACTAGTCCCACCCCGACCAACATGCCCCATCTACACTAGTCCCACCCCGACCAACATGCCCCATCTACACTAGTCCCACCCCGACCAACATGCCCCATCTACACTAGTCCCACCCCGACCAACATGCCCCATCTACACTAGTCCCACCCCGACCAACATGCCCCATCTACACTAGTCCCACCCCGACCAACATGCCCCATCTACACTAGTCCCACCCCGACCAACATGCCCCATCTACACTAGTCCCACCCCGACCAACATGCCCCATCTACACTAGTCCCACCCCGACCAACATGCCCCATCTACACTAGTCCCACCCCGACCAACATGCCCCATCTACACTAGTCCCACCCCGACCAACATGCCCCATCTACACTAGTCCCACCCCGACCAACATGCCCCATCTACACTAGTCCCACCCCGACCAACATGCCCCATCTACACTAGTCCCACCCCGACCAACATGCCCCATCTACACTAGTCCCACCCCGACCAACATGCCCCATCTACACTAGTCCCACCCCGACCAACATGCCCCATCTACACTAGTCCCACCCCGACCAACATGCCCCATCTACACTAGTCCCACCCCGACCAACATGCCCCATCTACACTAGTCCCACCCCGACCAACATGCCCCATCTACACTAGTCCCACCCCGACCAACATGCCCCATCTACACTAGTCCCACCCCGACCAACATGCCCCATCTACACTAGTCCCACCCCGACCAACATGCCCCATCTACACTAGTCCCACCCCGACCAACATGCCCCATCTACACTAGTCCCACCCCGACCAACATGCCCCATCTACACTAGTCCCACCCCGACCAACATGCCCCATCTACACTAGTCCCACCCCGACCAACATGCCCCATCTACACTAGTCCCACCCCGACCAACATGCCCCATCTACACTAGTCCCACCCCGACCAACATGCCCCATCTACACTAGTCCCACCCCGACCAACATGCCCCATCTACACTAGTCCCACCCCGACCAACATGCCCCATCTACACTAGTCCCACCCCGACCAACATGCCCCATCTACACTAGTCCCACCCCGACCAACATGCCCCATCTACACTAGTCCCACCCCGACCAACATGCCCCATCTACACTAGTCCCACCCCGACCAACATGCCCCATCTACACTAGTCCCACCCCGACCAACATGCCCCATCTACACTAGTCCCACCCCGACCAACATGCCCCATCTACACTAGTCCCACCCCGACCAACATGCCCCATCTACACTAGTCCCACCCCGACCAACATGCCCCATCTACACTAGTCCCACCCCGACCAACATGCCCCATCTACACTAGTCCCACCCCGACCAACATGCCCCATCTACACTAGTCCCACCCCGACCAACATGCCCCATCTACACTAGTCCCACCCCGACCAACATGCCCCATCTACACTAGTCCCACCCCGACCAACATGCCCCATCTACACTAGTCCCACCCCGACCAACATGCCCCATCTACACTAGTCCCACCCCGACCAACATGCCCCATCTACACTAGTCCCACCCCGACCAACATGCCCCATCTACACTAGTCCCACCCCGACCAACATGCCCCATCTACACTAGTCCCACCCCGACCAACATGCCCCATCTACACTAGTCCCACCCCGACCAACATGCCCCATCTACACTAGTCCCACCCCGACCAACATGCCCCATCTACACTAGTCCCACCCCGACCAACATGCCCCATCTACACTAGTCCCACCCCGACCAACATGCCCCATCTACACTAGTCCCACCCCGACCAACATGCCCCATCTACACTAGTCCCACCCCGACCAACATGCCCCATCTACACTAGTCCCACCCCGACCAACATGCCCCATCTACACTAGTCCCACCCCGACCAACATGCCCCATCTACACTAGTCCCACCCCGACCAACATGCCCCATCTACACTAGTCCCACCCCGACCAACATGCCCCATCTACACTAGTCCCACCCCGACCAACATGCCCCATCTACACTAGTCCCACCCCGACCAACATGCCCCATCTACACTAGTCCCACCCCGACCAACATGCCCCATCTACACTAGTCCCACCCCGACCAACATGCCCCATCTACACTAGTCCCACCCCGACCAACATGCCCCATCTACACTAGTCCCACCCCGACCAACATGCCCCATCTACACTAGTCCCACCCCGACCAACATGCCCCATCTACACTAGTCCCACCCCGACCAACATGCCCCATCTACACTAGTCCCACCCCGACCAACATGCCCCATCTACACTAGTCCCACCCCGACCAACATGCCCCATCTACACTAGTCCCACCCCGACCAACATGCCCCATCTACACTAGTCCCACCCCGACCAACATGCCCCATCTACACTAGTCCCACCCCGACCAACATGCCCCATCTACACTAGTCCCACCCCGACCAACATGCCCCATCTACACTAGTCCCACCCCGACCAACATGCCCCATCTACACTAGTCCCACCCCGACCAACATGCCCCATCTACACTAGTCCCACCCCGACCAACATGCCCCATCTACACTAGTCCCACCCCGACCAACATGCCCCATCTACACTAGTCCCACCCCGACCAACATGCCCCATCTACACTAGTCCCACCCCGACCAACATGCCCCATCTACACTAGTCCCACCCCGACCAACATGCCCCATCTACACTAGTCCCACCCCGACCAACATGCCCCATCTACACTAGTCCCACCCCGACCAACATGCCCCATCTACACTAGTCCCACCCCGACCAACATGCCCCATCTACACTAGTCCCACCCCGACCAACATGCCCCATCTACACTAGTCCCACCCCGACCAACATGCCCCATCTACACTAGTCCCACCCCGACCAACATGCCCCATCTACACTAGTCCCACCCCGACCAACATGCCCCATCTACACTAGTCCCACCCCGACCAACATGCCCCATCTACACTAGTCCCACCCCGACCAACATGCCCCATCTACACTAGTCCCACCCCGACCAACATGCCCCATCTACACTAGTCCCACCCCGACCAACATGCCCCATCTACACTAGTCCCACCCCGACCAACATGCCCCATCTACACTAGTCCCACCCCGACCAACATGCCCCATCTACACTAGTCCCACCCCGACCAACATGCCCCATCTACACTAGTCCCACCCCGACCAACATGCCCCATCTACACTAGTCCCACCCCGACCAACATGCCCCATCTACACTAGTCCCACCCCGACCAACATGCCCCATCTACACTAGTCCCACCCCGACCAACATGCCCCATCTACACTAGTCCCACCCCGACCAACATGCCCCATCTACACTAGTCCCACCCCGACCAACATGCCCCATCTACACTAGTCCCACCCCGACCAACATGCCCCATCTACACTAGTCCCACCCCGACCAACATGCCCCATCTACACTAGTCCCACCCCGACCAACATGCCCCATCTACACTAGTCCCACCCCGACCAACATGCCCCATCTACACTAGTCCCACCCCGACCAACATGCCCCATCTACACTAGTCCCACCCCGACCAACATGCCCCATCTACACTAGTCCCACCCCGACCAACATGCCCCATCTACACTAGTCCCACCCCGACCAACATGCCCCATCTACACTAGTCCCACCCCGACCAACATGCCCCATCTACACTAGTCCCACCCCGACCAACATGCCCCATCTACACTAGTCCCACCCCGACCAACATGCCCCATCTACACTAGTCCCACCCCGACCAACATGCCCCATCTACACTAGTCCCACCCCGACCAACATGCCCCATCTACACTAGTCCCACCCCGACCAACATGCCCCATCTACACTAGTCCCACCCCGACCAACATGCCCCATCTACACTAGTCCCACCCCGACCAACATGCCCCATCTACACTAGTCCCACCCCGACCAACATGCCCCATCTACACTAGTCCCACCCCGACCAACATGCCCCATCTACACTAGTCCCACCCCGACCAACATGCCCCATCTACACTAGTCCCACCCCGACCAACATGCCCCATCTACACTAGTCCCACCCCGACCAACATGCCCCATCTACACTAGTCCCACCCCGACCAACATGCCCCATCTACACTAGTCCCACCCCGACCAACATGCCCCATCTACACTAGTCCCACCCCGACCAACATGCCCCATCTACACTAGTCCCACCCCGACCAACATGCCCCATCTACACTAGTCCCACCCCGACCAACATGCCCCATCTACACTAGTCCCACCCCGACCAACATGCCCCATCTACACTAGTCCCACCCCGACCAACATGCCCCATCTACACTAGTCCCACCCCGACCAACATGCCCCATCTACACTAGTCCCACCCCGACCAACATGCCCCATCTACACTAGTCCCACCCCGACCAACATGCCCCATCTACACTAGTCCCACCCCGACCAACATGCCCCATCTACACTAGTCCCACCCCGACCAACATGCCCCATCTACACTAGTCCCACCCCGACCAACATGCCCCATCTACACTAGTCCCACCCCGACCAACATGCCCCATCTACACTAGTCCCACCCCGACCAACATGCCCCATCTACACTAGTCCCACCCCGACCAACATGCCCCATCTACACTAGTCCCACCCCGACCAACATGCCCCATCTACACTAGTCCCACCCCGACCAACATGCCCCATCTACACTAGTCCCACCCCGACCAACATGCCCCATCTACACTAGTCCCACCCCGACCAACATGCCCCATCTACACTAGTCCCACCCCGACCAACATGCCCCATCTACACTAGTCCCACCCCGACCAACATGCCCCATCTACACTAGTCCCACCCCGACCAACATGCCCCATCTACACTAGTCCCACCCCGACCAACATGCCCCATCTACACTAGTCCCACCCCGACCAACATGCCCCATCTACACTAGTCCCACCCCGACCAACATGCCCCATCTACACTAGTCCCACCCCGACCAACATGCCCCATCTACACTAGTCCCACCCCGACCAACATGCCCCATCTACACTAGTCCCACCCCGACCAACATGCCCCATCTACACTAGTCCCACCCCGACCAACATGCCCCATCTACACTAGTCCCACCCCGACCAACATGCCCCATCTACACTAGTCCCACCCCGACCAACATGCCCCATCTACACTAGTCCCACCCCGACCAACATGCCCCATCTACACTAGTCCCACCCCGACCAACATGCCCCATCTACACTAGTCCCACCCCGACCAACATGCCCCATCTACACTAGTCCCACCCCGACCAACATGCCCCATCTACACTAGTCCCACCCCGACCAACATGCCCCATCTACACTAGTCCCACCCCGACCAACATGCCCCATCTACACTAGTCCCACCCCGACCAACATGCCCCATCTACACTAGTCCCACCCCGACCAACATGCCCCATCTACACTAGTCCCACCCCGACCAACATGCCCCATCTACACTAGTCCCACCCCGACCAACATGCCCCATCTACACTAGTCCCACCCCGACCAACATGCCCCATCTACACTAGTCCCACCCCGACCAACATGCCCCATCTACACTAGTCCCACCCCGACCAACATGCCCCATCTACACTAGTCCCACCCCGACCAACATGCCCCATCTACACTAGTCCCACCCCGACCAACATGCCCCATCTACACTAGTCCCACCCCGACCAACATGCCCCATCTACACTAGTCCCACCCCGACCAACATGCCCCATCTACACTAGTCCCACCCCGACCAACATGCCCCATCTACACTAGTCCCACCCCGACCAACATGCCCCATCTACACTAGTCCCACCCCGACCAACATGCCCCATCTACACTAGTCCCACCCCGACCAACATGCCCCATCTACACTAGTCCCACCCCGACCAACATGCCCCATCTACACTAGTCCCACCCCGACCAACATGCCCCATCTACACTAGTCCCACCCCGACCAACATGCCCCATCTACACTAGTCCCACCCCGACCAACATGCCCCATCTACACTAGTCCCACCCCGACCAACATGCCCCATCTACACTAGTCCCACCCCGACCAACATGCCCCATCTACACTAGTCCCACCCCGACCAACATGCCCCATCTACACTAGTCCCACCCCGACCAACATGCCCCATCTACACTAGTCCCACCCCGACCAACATGCCCCATCTACACTAGTCCCACCCCGACCAACATGCCCCATCTACACTAGTCCCACCCCGACCAACATGCCCCATCTACACTAGTCCCACCCCGACCAACATGCCCCATCTACACTAGTCCCACCCCGACCAACATGCCCCATCTACACTAGTCCCACCCCGACCAACATGCCCCATCTACACTAGTCCCACCCCGACCAACATGCCCCATCTACACTAGTCCCACCCCGACCAACATGCCCCATCTACACTAGTCCCACCCCGACCAACATGCCCCATCTACACTAGTCCCACCCCGACCAACATGCCCCATCTACACTAGTCCCACCCCGACCAACATGCCCCATCTACACTAGTCCCACCCCGACCAACATGCCCCATCTACACTAGTCCCACCCCGACCAACATGCCCCATCTACACTAGTCCCACCCCGACCAACATGCCCCATCTACACTAGTCCCACCCCGACCAACATGCCCCATCTACACTAGTCCCACCCCGACCAACATGCCCCATCTACACTAGTCCCACCCCGACCAACATGCCCCATCTACACTAGTCCCACCCCGACCAACATGCCCCATCTACACTAGTCCCACCCCGACCAACATGCCCCATCTACACTAGTCCCACCCCGACCAACATGCCCCATCTACACTAGTCCCACCCCGACCAACATGCCCCATCTACACTAGTCCCACCCCGACCAACATGCCCCATCTACACTAGTCCCACCCCGACCAACATGCCCCATCTACACTAGTCCCACCCCGACCAACATGCCCCATCTACACTAGTCCCACCCCGACCAACATGCCCCATCTACACTAGTCCCACCCCGACCAACATGCCCCATCTACACTAGTCCCACCCCGACCAACATGCCCCATCTACACTAGTCCCACCCCGACCAACATGCCCCATCTACACTAGTCCCACCCCGACCAACATGCCCCATCTACACTAGTCCCACCCCGACCAACATGCCCCATCTACACTAGTCCCACCCCGACCAACATGCCCCATCTACACTAGTCCCACCCCGACCAACATGCCCCATCTACACTAGTCCCACCCCGACCAACATGCCCCATCTACACTAGTCCCACCCCGACCAACATGCCCCATCTACACTAGTCCCACCCCGACCAACATGCCCCATCTACACTAGTCCCACCCCGACCAACATGCCCCATCTACACTAGTCCCACCCCGACCAACATGCCCCATCTACACTAGTCCCACCCCGACCAACATGCCCCATCTACACTAGTCCCACCCCGACCAACATGCCCCATCTACACTAGTCCCACCCCGACCAACATGCCCCATCTACACTAGTCCCACCCCGACCAACATGCCCCATCTACACTAGTCCCACCCCGACCAACATGCCCCATCTACACTAGTCCCACCCCGACCAACATGCCCCATCTACACTAGTCCCACCCCGACCAACATGCCCCATCTACACTAGTCCCACCCCGACCAACATGCCCCATCTACACTAGTCCCACCCCGACCAACATGCCCCATCTACACTAGTCCCACCCCGACCAACATGCCCCATCTACACTAGTCCCACCCCGACCAACATGCCCCATCTACACTAGTCCCACCCCGACCAACATGCCCCATCTACACTAGTCCCACCCCGACCAACATGCCCCATCTACACTAGTCCCACCCCGACCAACATGCCCCATCTACACTAGTCCCACCCCGACCAACATGCCCCATCTACACTAGTCCCACCCCGACCAACATGCCCCATCTACACTAGTCCCACCCCGACCAACATGCCCCATCTACACTAGTCCCACCCCGACCAACATGCCCCATCTACACTAGTCCCACCCCGACCAACATGCCCCATCTACACTAGTCCCACCCCGACCAACATGCCCCATCTACACTAGTCCCACCCCGACCAACATGCCCCATCTACACTAGTCCCACCCCGACCAACATGCCCCATCTACACTAGTCCCACCCCGACCAACATGCCCCATCTACACTAGTCCCACCCCGACCAACATGCCCCATCTACACTAGTCCCACCCCGACCAACATGCCCCATCTACACTAGTCCCACCCCGACCAACATGCCCCATCTACACTAGTCCCACCCCGACCAACATGCCCCATCTACACTAGTCCCACCCCGACCAACATGCCCCATCTACACTAGTCCCACCCCGACCAACATGCCCCATCTACACTAGTCCCACCCCGACCAACATGCCCCATCTACACTAGTCCCACCCCGACCAACATGCCCCATCTACACTAGTCCCACCCCGACCAACATGCCCCATCTACACTAGTCCCACCCCGACCAACATGCCCCATCTACACTAGTCCCACCCCGACCAACATGCCCCATCTACACTAGTCCCACCCCGACCAACATGCCCCATCTACACTAGTCCCACCCCGACCAACATGCCCCATCTACACTAGTCCCACCCCGACCAACATGCCCCATCTACACTAGTCCCACCCCGACCAACATGCCCCATCTACACTAGTCCCACCCCGACCAACATGCCCCATCTACACTAGTCCCACCCCGACCAACATGCCCCATCTACACTAGTCCCACCCCGACCAACATGCCCCATCTACACTAGTCCCACCCCGACCAACATGCCCCATCTACACTAGTCCCACCCCGACCAACATGCCCCATCTACACTAGTCCCACCCCGACCAACATGCCCCATCTACACTAGTCCCACCCCGACCAACATGCCCCATCTACACTAGTCCCACCCCGACCAACATGCCCCATCTACACTAGTCCCACCCCGACCAACATGCCCCATCTACACTAGTCCCACCCCGACCAACATGCCCCATCTACACTAGTCCCACCCCGACCAACATGCCCCATCTACACTAGTCCCACCCCGACCAACATGCCCCATCTACACTAGTCCCACCCCGACCAACATGCCCCATCTACACTAGTCCCACCCCGACCAACATGCCCCATCTACACTAGTCCCACCCCGACCAACATGCCCCATCTACACTAGTCCCACCCCGACCAACATGCCCCATCTACACTAGTCCCACCCCGACCAACATGCCCCATCTACACTAGTCCCACCCCGACCAACATGCCCCATCTACACTAGTCCCACCCCGACCAACATGCCCCATCTACACTAGTCCCACCCCGACCAACATGCCCCATCTACACTAGTCCCACCCCGACCAACATGCCCCATCTACACTAGTCCCACCCCGACCAACATGCCCCATCTACACTAGTCCCACCCCGACCAACATGCCCCATCTACACTAGTCCCACCCCGACCAACATGCCCCATCTACACTAGTCCCACCCCGACCAACATGCCCCATCTACACTAGTCCCACCCCGACCAACATGCCCCATCTACACTAGTCCCACCCCGACCAACATGCCCCATCTACACTAGTCCCACCCCGACCAACATGCCCCATCTACACTAGTCCCACCCCGACCAACATGCCCCATCTACACTAGTCCCACCCCGACCAACATGCCCCATCTACACTAGTCCCACCCCGACCAACATGCCCCATCTACACTAGTCCCACCCCGACCAACATGCCCCATCTACACTAGTCCCACCCCGACCAACATGCCCCATCTACACTAGTCCCACCCCGACCAACATGCCCCATCTACACTAGTCCCACCCCGACCAACATGCCCCATCTACACTAGTCCCACCCCGACCAACATGCCCCATCTACACTAGTCCCACCCCGACCAACATGCCCCATCTACACTAGTCCCACCCCGACCAACATGCCCCATCTACACTAGTCCCACCCCGACCAACATGCCCCATCTACACTAGTCCCACCCCGACCAACATGCCCCATCTACACTAGTCCCACCCCGACCAACATGCCCCATCTACACTAGTCCCACCCCGACCAACATGCCCCATCTACACTAGTCCCACCCCGACCAACATGCCCCATCTACACTAGTCCCACCCCGACCAACATGCCCCATCTACACTAGTCCCACCCCGACCAACATGCCCCATCTACACTAGTCCCACCCCGACCAACATGCCCCATCTACACTAGTCCCACCCCGACCAACATGCCCCATCTACACTAGTCCCACCCCGACCAACATGCCCCATCTACACTAGTCCCACCCCGACCAACATGCCCCATCTACACTAGTCCCACCCCGACCAACATGCCCCATCTACACTAGTCCCACCCCGACCAACATGCCCCATCTACACTAGTCCCACCCCGACCAACATGCCCCATCTACACTAGTCCCACCCCGACCAACATGCCCCATCTACACTAGTCCCACCCCGACCAACATGCCCCATCTACACTAGTCCCACCCCGACCAACATGCCCCATCTACACTAGTCCCACCCCGACCAACATGCCCCATCTACACTAGTCCCACCCCGACCAACATGCCCCATCTACACTAGTCCCACCCCGACCAACATGCCCCATCTACACTAGTCCCACCCCGACCAACATGCCCCATCTACACTAGTCCCACCCCGACCAACATGCCCCATCTACACTAGTCCCACCCCGACCAACATGCCCCATCTACACTAGTCCCACCCCGACCAACATGCCCCATCTACACTAGTCCCACCCCGACCAACATGCCCCATCTACACTAGTCCCACCCCGACCAACATGCCCCATCTACACTAGTCCCACCCCGACCAACATGCCCCATCTACACTAGTCCCACCCCGACCAACATGCCCCATCTACACTAGTCCCACCCCGACCAACATGCCCCATCTACACTAGTCCCACCCCGACCAACATGCCCCATCTACACTAGTCCCACCCCGACCAACATGCCCCATCTACACTAGTCCCACCCCGACCAACATGCCCCATCTACACTAGTCCCACCCCGACCAACATGCCCCATCTACACTAGTCCCACCCCGACCAACATGCCCCATCTACACTAGTCCCACCCCGACCAACATGCCCCATCTACACTAGTCCCACCCCGACCAACATGCCCCATCTACACTAGTCCCACCCCGACCAACATGCCCCATCTACACTAGTCCCACCCCGACCAACATGCCCCATCTACACTAGTCCCACCCCGACCAACATGCCCCATCTACACTAGTCCCACCCCGACCAACATGCCCCATCTACACTAGTCCCACCCCGACCAACATGCCCCATCTACACTAGTCCCACCCCGACCAACATGCCCCATCTACACTAGTCCCACCCCGACCAACATGCCCCATCTACACTAGTCCCACCCCGACCAACATGCCCCATCTACACTAGTCCCACCCCGACCAACATGCCCCATCTACACTAGTCCCACCCCGACCAACATGCCCCATCTACACTAGTCCCACCCCGACCAACATGCCCCATCTACACTAGTCCCACCCCGACCAACATGCCCCATCTACACTAGTCCCACCCCGACCAACATGCCCCATCTACACTAGTCCCACCCCGACCAACATGCCCCATCTACACTAGTCCCACCCCGACCAACATGCCCCATCTACACTAGTCCCACCCCGACCAACATGCCCCATCTACACTAGTCCCACCCCGACCAACATGCCCCATCTACACTAGTCCCACCCCGACCAACATGCCCCATCTACACTAGTCCCACCCCGACCAACATGCCCCATCTACACTAGTCCCACCCCGACCAACATGCCCCATCTACACTAGTCCCACCCCGACCAACATGCCCCATCTACACTAGTCCCACCCCGACCAACATGCCCCATCTACACTAGTCCCACCCCGACCAACATGCCCCATCTACACTAGTCCCACCCCGACCAACATGCCCCATCTACACTAGTCCCACCCCGACCAACATGCCCCATCTACACTAGTCCCACCCCGACCAACATGCCCCATCTACACTAGTCCCACCCCGACCAACATGCCCCATCTACACTAGTCCCACCCCGACCAACATGCCCCATCTACACTAGTCCCACCCCGACCAACATGCCCCATCTACACTAGTCCCACCCCGACCAACATGCCCCATCTACACTAGTCCCACCCCGACCAACATGCCCCATCTACACTAGTCCCACCCCGACCAACATGCCCCATCTACACTAGTCCCACCCCGACCAACATGCCCCATCTACACTAGTCCCACCCCGACCAACATGCCCCATCTACACTAGTCCCACCCCGACCAACATGCCCCATCTACACTAGTCCCACCCCGACCAACATGCCCCATCTACACTAGTCCCACCCCGACCAACATGCCCCATCTACACTAGTCCCACCCCGACCAACATGCCCCATCTACACTAGTCCCACCCCGACCAACATGCCCCATCTACACTAGTCCCACCCCGACCAACATGCCCCATCTACACTAGTCCCACCCCGACCAACATGCCCCATCTACACTAGTCCCACCCCGACCAACATGCCCCATCTACACTAGTCCCACCCCGACCAACATGCCCCATCTACACTAGTCCCACCCCGACCAACATGCCCCATCTACACTAGTCCCACCCCGACCAACATGCCCCATCTACACTAGTCCCACCCCGACCAACATGCCCCATCTACACTAGTCCCACCCCGACCAACATGCCCCATCTACACTAGTCCCACCCCGACCAACATGCCCCATCTACACTAGTCCCACCCCGACCAACATGCCCCATCTACACTAGTCCCACCCCGACCAACATGCCCCATCTACACTAGTCCCACCCCGACCAACATGCCCCATCTACACTAGTCCCACCCCGACCAACATGCCCCATCTACACTAGTCCCACCCCGACCAACATGCCCCATCTACACTAGTCCCACCCCGACCAACATGCCCCATCTACACTAGTCCCACCCCGACCAACATGCCCCATCTACACTAGTCCCACCCCGACCAACATGCCCCATCTACACTAGTCCCACCCCGACCAACATGCCCCATCTACACTAGTCCCACCCCGACCAACATGCCCCATCTACACTAGTCCCACCCCGACCAACATGCCCCATCTACACTAGTCCCACCCCGACCAACATGCCCCATCTACACTAGTCCCACCCCGACCAACATGCCCCATCTACACTAGTCCCACCCCGACCAACATGCCCCATCTACACTAGTCCCACCCCGACCAACATGCCCCATCTACACTAGTCCCACCCCGACCAACATGCCCCATCTACACTAGTCCCACCCCGACCAACATGCCCCATCTACACTAGTCCCACCCCGACCAACATGCCCCATCTACACTAGTCCCACCCCGACCAACATGCCCCATCTACACTAGTCCCACCCCGACCAACATGCCCCATCTACACTAGTCCCACCCCGACCAACATGCCCCATCTACACTAGTCCCACCCCGACCAACATGCCCCATCTACACTAGTCCCACCCCGACCAACATGCCCCATCTACACTAGTCCCACCCCGACCAACATGCCCCATCTACACTAGTCCCACCCCGACCAACATGCCCCATCTACACTAGTCCCACCCCGACCAACATGCCCCATCTACACTAGTCCCACCCCGACCAACATGCCCCATCTACACTAGTCCCACCCCGACCAACATGCCCCATCTACACTAGTCCCACCCCGACCAACATGCCCCATCTACACTAGTCCCACCCCGACCAACATGCCCCATCTACACTAGTCCCACCCCGACCAACATGCCCCATCTACACTAGTCCCACCCCGACCAACATGCCCCATCTACACTAGTCCCACCCCGACCAACATGCCCCATCTACACTAGTCCCACCCCGACCAACATGCCCCATCTACACTAGTCCCACCCCGACCAACATGCCCCATCTACACTAGTCCCACCCCGACCAACATGCCCCATCTACACTAGTCCCACCCCGACCAACATGCCCCATCTACACTAGTCCCACCCCGACCAACATGCCCCATCTACACTAGTCCCACCCCGACCAACATGCCCCATCTACACTAGTCCCACCCCGACCAACATGCCCCATCTACACTAGTCCCACCCCGACCAACATGCCCCATCTACACTAGTCCCACCCCGACCAACATGCCCCATCTACACTAGTCCCACCCCGACCAACATGCCCCATCTACACTAGTCCCACCCCGACCAACATGCCCCATCTACACTAGTCCCACCCCGACCAACATGCCCCATCTACACTAGTCCCACCCCGACCAACATGCCCCATCTACACTAGTCCCACCCCGACCAACATGCCCCATCTACACTAGTCCCACCCCGACCAACATGCCCCATCTACACTAGTCCCACCCCGACCAACATGCCCCATCTACACTAGTCCCACCCCGACCAACATGCCCCATCTACACTAGTCCCACCCCGACCAACATGCCCCATCTACACTAGTCCCACCCCGACCAACATGCCCCATCTACACTAGTCCCACCCCGACCAACATGCCCCATCTACACTAGTCCCACCCCGACCAACATGCCCCATCTACACTAGTCCCACCCCGACCAACATGCCCCATCTACACTAGTCCCACCCCGACCAACATGCCCCATCTACACTAGTCCCACCCCGACCAACATGCCCCATCTACACTAGTCCCACCCCGACCAACATGCCCCATCTACACTAGTCCCACCCCGACCAACATGCCCCATCTACACTAGTCCCACCCCGACCAACATGCCCCATCTACACTAGTCCCACCCCGACCAACATGCCCCATCTACACTAGTCCCACCCCGACCAACATGCCCCATCTACACTAGTCCCACCCCGACCAACATGCCCCATCTACACTAGTCCCACCCCGACCAACATGCCCCATCTACACTAGTCCCACCCCGACCAACATGCCCCATCTACACTAGTCCCACCCCGACCAACATGCCCCATCTACACTAGTCCCACCCCGACCAACATGCCCCATCTACACTAGTCCCACCCCGACCAACATGCCCCATCTACACTAGTCCCACCCCGACCAACATGCCCCATCTACACTAGTCCCACCCCGACCAACATGCCCCATCTACACTAGTCCCACCCCGACCAACATGCCCCATCTACACTAGTCCCACCCCGACCAACATGCCCCATCTACACTAGTCCCACCCCGACCAACATGCCCCATCTACACTAGTCCCACCCCGACCAACATGCCCCATCTACACTAGTCCCACCCCGACCAACATGCCCCATCTACACTAGTCCCACCCCGACCAACATGCCCCATCTACACTAGTCCCACCCCGACCAACATGCCCCATCTACACTAGTCCCACCCCGACCAACATGCCCCATCTACACTAGTCCCACCCCGACCAACATGCCCCATCTACACTAGTCCCACCCCGACCAACATGCCCCATCTACACTAGTCCCACCCCGACCAACATGCCCCATCTACACTAGTCCCACCCCGACCAACATGCCCCATCTACACTAGTCCCACCCCGACCAACATGCCCCATCTACACTAGTCCCACCCCGACCAACATGCCCCATCTACACGTCCCAACGCGACCAACATGCCCCATCTACACTAGTCCCAACCCGACCAACATGCCTCAGCTACACTAGTCCCACCCCGACCAACATGCCCCATCTACACTAGTCCCACCCCGACCAACATGCCCCATACACTAGTCCCACCCCGACCAACATGCCCCATCTACACTAGTCCCACCCCGACCAACATGCCCCATCTACACTAGTCCCACCCCGACCAACATGCCCCATCTACACTAGTCCCACCCCGACCAACATGCCCCATCTACACTAGTCCCACCCCGACCAACATGCCCCATCTACACTAGTCCCACCCCGACCAACATGCCCCATCTACACTAGTCCCACCCCGACCAACATGCCCCATCTACACTAGTCCCACCCCGACCAACATGCCCCATCTACACTAGTCCCACCCCGACCAACATGCCCCATCTACACTAGTCCCACCCCCGACCAACATGCCCCATCTACACTAGTCCCACCCCGACCAACATGCCCCATCTACACTAGTCCCACCCCGACCAACATGCCCCATCTACACTAGTCCCACCCCGACCAACATGCCCCATCTACACTAGTCCCACCCCGACCAACATGCCCCATCTACACTAGTCCCACCCCGACCAACATGCCCCATCTACACTAGTCCCACCCCGACCAACATGCCCCATCTACACTAGTCCCACCCCGACCAACATGCCCCATCTACACTAGTCCCACCCCGACCAACATGCCCCATCTACACTAGTCCCACCCCGACCAACATGCCCCATCTACACTAGTCCCACCCCGACCAACATGCCCCATCTACACTAGTCCCACCCCGACCAACATGCCCCATCTACACTAGTCCCACCCCGACCAACATGCCCCATCTACACTAGTCCCACCCCGACCAACATGCCCCATCTACACTAGTCCCACCCCGACCAACATGCCCCATCTACACTAGTCCCACCCCGACCAACATGCCCCATCTACACTAGTCCCACCCCGACCAACATGCCCCATCTACACTAGTCCCACCCCGACCAACATGCCCCATCTACACTAGTCCCACCCCGACCAACATGCCCCATCTACACTAGTCCCACCCCGACCAACATGCCCCATCTACACTCGTCCCACCCCGACCAACATGCCCCATCTACACTAGTCCCACCCCGACCAACATGCCCCATCTACACTAGTCCCACCCCGACCAACATGCCCCATCTACACTAGTCCCACCCCGACCAACATGCCCCGTCTACACTAGTCCCACCCCGACCAACATGCCCCATCTACACTAGTCCCACCCCGACCAACATGCCCCATCTACACTAGTCCCACCCCGACCAACATGCCCCATCTACACTAGTCCCACCCCGACCAACATGCCCCATCTACACTAGTCCCACCCCGACCAACATGCCCCATCTACACTAGTCCCACCCCGACCAACATGCCCCATCTACACTAGTCCCACCCCGACCAACATGCCCCATCTACACTAGTCCCACCCCGACCAACATGCCCCATCTACACTAGTCCCACCCCGACCAACATGCCCCATCTACACTAGTCCCACCCCGACCAACATGCCCCATCTACACTAGTCCCACCCCGACCAACATGCCCCATCTACACTAGTCCCACCCCGACCAACATGCCCCATCTACACTAGTCCCACCCCGACCAACATGCCCCATCTACACTAGTCCCACCCCGACCAACATGCCCCATCTACACTAGTCCCACCCCGACCAACATGCCCCATCTACACTAGTCCCACCCCGACCAACATGCCCCATCTACACTAGTCCCACCCCGACCAACATGCCCCATCTACACTAGTCCCACCCCGACCAACATGCCCCATCTACACTAGTCCCACCCCGACCAACATGCCCCATCTACACTAGTCCCACCCCGACCAACATGCCCCATCTACACTAGTCCCACCCCGACCAACATGCCCCATCTACACTAGTCCCACCCCGACCAACATGCCCCATCTACACTAGTCCCACCCCGACCAACATGCCCCATCTACACTAGTCCCACCCCGACCAACATGCCCCATCTACACTAGTCCCACCCCGACCAACATGCCCCATCTACACTAGTCCCACCCCGACCAACATGCCCCATCTACACTAGTCCCACCCCGACCAACATGCCCCATCTACACTAGTCCCACCGACCAACATGCCCCATCTACACTAGTCCCACCCCGACCAACATGCCCCATCTACACTAGTCCCACCCCGACCAACATGCCCCATCTACACTAGTCCCACCCCGACCAACATGCCCCATCTACACTAGTCCCACCCCGACCAACATGCCCCATCTACACTAGTCCCACCCGACCAACATGCCCCATCTACACTAGTCCCACCCCGACCAACATGCCCCATCTACACTAGTCCCACCCCGACCAACATGCCCCATCTACACTAGTCCCACCCCGACCAACATGCCCCATCTACACTAGTCCCACCCCGACCAACATGCCCCATCTACACTAGTCCCACCCCGACCAACATGCCCCATCTACACTAGTCCCACCCCAACCAACATGCCCCATCTACACTAGTCCCACCCCGACCAACATGCCCCATCTACACTAGTCCCACCCCGACCAACATGCCCCATCTACACTAGTCCCACCCCGACCAACATGCCCATCTACACTAGTCCCACCCCGACCAACATGCCCCATCTACACTAGTCCCACCCCGACCAACATGCCCCATCTACACTAGTCCCACCCGACCAACATGCCCCATCTACACTAGTCCCACCCCGACCAACATGCCCCATCTACACTAGTCCCACCCCGACCAACATGCCCCATCTACACTAGTCCCACCCCGACCAACATGCCCCATCTACACTAGTCCCACCCCGACCAACATGCCCCATCTACACTAGTCCCACCCCGACCAACATGCCCCATCTACACTAGTCCCACCCCGACCAACATGCCCCATCTACACTAGTCCCACCCCGACCAACATGCCCCATCTACACTAGTCCCACCCCGACCAACATGCCCCATCTACACTAGTCCCACCCCGACCAACATGCCCCATCTACACTAGTCCCACCCCGACCAACATGCCCCATCTACACTAGTCCCACCCCGACCAACATGCCCCATCTACACTAGTCCCACCCCGACCAACATGCCCCATCTACACTAGTCCCACCCCGACCAACATGCCCCATCTACACTAGTCCCACCCCGACCAACATGCCCCATCTACACTAGTCCCACCCCGACCAACATGCCCCATCTACACTAGTCCCACCCCGACCAACATGCCCCATCTACACTAGTCCCACCCCGACCAACATGCCCCATCTACACTAGTCCCACCCCGACCAACATGCCCCATCTACACTAGTCCCACCCCGACCAACATGCCCCATCTACACTAGTCCCACCCCGACCAACATGCCCCATCTACACTAGTCCCACCCTGACCAACATGCCCCATCTACACTAGTCCCACCCTGACCAACATGCCCCATCTACACTAGTCCCACCCCGACCAACATGCCCATCTACACTAGTCCCACCCCGACCAACATGCCCCATCTACACTAGTCCCACCCCGACCAACATGCCCCATCTACACTAGTCCCACCCCGACCAACATGCCCCATCTACACTAGTCCCACCCCGACCAACATGCCCCATCTACACTAGTCCCACCCCGCCCACATGCCCCATCTACACTAGTCCCACCCCGACCAACATGCCCCATCTACACTAGTCCCACCCCGACCAACATGCCCCATCTACACTAGTCCCACCCCGACCAACATGCCCCATCTACACTAGTCCCACCCCGACCAACATGCCCCATCTACACTAGTCCCACCCCGACCAACATGCCCCCTCTACACTAGTCCCACCCCCACCAACATGCCCCATCTACACTAGTCCCACCCCGACCAACATGCCCCATCTACACTAGTCCCACCCCGACCAACATGCCCCATCTACACTAGTCCCACCCCGACCAACATGCCCCATCTACACTAGTCCCACCCCGACCAACATGCCCCATCTACACTAGTCCCACCCCGACCAACATGCCCATCTACACTAGTCCCACCCCGACCAACATGCCCCATCTACACTAGTCCCACCCCGACCAACATGCCCCATCTACACTAGTCCCACCCCGACCAACATGCCCCATCTACACTAGTCCCACCCCGACCAACATGCCCCTCTACACTAGTCCCACCCCGACCAACATGCCCCATCTACACTAGTCCCACCCCGACCAACATGCCCCATCTACACTAGTCCCACCCCGACCAACATGCCCCATCTACACTAGTCCCACCCCGACCAACATGCCCCATCTACACTAGTCCCACCCCCGACCAACATGCCCCATCTACACTAGTCCCACCCCGACCAACATGCCCCATCTACACTAGTCCCACCCCGACCAACATGCCCCATCTACACTAGTCCCACCCCGACCAACATGCCCCATCTACACTAGTCCCACCCCGACCAACATGCCCCATCTACACTAGTCCCACCCCGACCAACATGCCCCATCTACACTAGTCCCACCCCGACCAACATGCCCCATCTACACTAGTCCCACCCCGACCAACATGCCCCATCTACACTAGTCCCACCCCGACCAACATGCCCCATCTACACTAGTCCCACCCCGACCAACATGCCCCATCTACACTAGTCCCACCCCGACCAACATGCCCCATCTACACTAGTCCCACCCCGACCAACATGCCCCATCTACACTAGTCCCACCCCGACCAACATGCCCCATCTACACTAGTCCCACCCCGACCAACATGCCCCATCTACACTAGTCCCACCCCGACCAACATGCCCCATCTACACTAGTCCCACCCCGACCAACATGCCCCATCTACACTAGTCCCACCCCGACCAACATGCCCCATCTACACTAGTCCCACCCCGACCAACATGCCCCATCTACACTAGTCCCACCCCGACCAACATGCCCCATCTACACTAGTCCCCCCCGACCAACATGCCCCATCTACACTAGTCCCACCCCGACCAACATGCCCCATCTACACTAGTCCCACCCCGACCAACATGCCCCATCTACACTAGTCCCACCCCGACCAACATGCCCCATCTACACTAGTCCCACCCCGACCAACATGCCCCATCTACACTAGTCCCACCCCGACCAACATGCCCCATCTACACTAGTCCCACCCCGACCAACATGCCCCATCTACACTAGTCCCACCCCGACCAACATGCCCCATCTACACTAGTCCCACCCCGACCAACATGCCCCATCTACACTAGTCCCACCCCGACCAACATGCCCCATCTACACTAGTCCCACCCCAACCCACATGCCCCATCTACACTAGTCCCACCCCGACCAACATGCCCCATCTACACTAGTCCCACCCCGACCAACATGCCCCATCTACACTAGTCCCACCCCGACCAACATGCCCCATCTACACTAGTCCCACCCCGACGAACATGCCCCATCTACACTAGTCCCACCCCGACCAACATGCCCCATCTACACATGTCCCAACGCGACCAACATTCCCCATCTACACGTCCCACCCCGACCAACATGCCCCATCTACACTAGTCCCACCCCGACCAACATGCCCGTCTACACTAGTCCCACCCCGACCAACATGCCCCGTCTACACTAGTCCCACCCCGACCAACATGATCTACACTAGTCCCACCCCGACCAACATGCCCCATCTACACTAGTCCCAGACCAACATGTCCCAACTACACTAGCCCACCCCGACCAACATGCCCCTATGCAATAGATCCCACCCGACCAACATGCCCCTCTACGCTAGCCCCACCCCCACCAACCCAATCTAATACTCTAGTCCCACCCCGACCGAACATGTGCCCACTACACAGTCCCCCCCCCCCCCGACCAACATGCCCCTTCGACACTAGTTCACCAACCCCGACCAACATCCTCAATACTACCTAGTCCCCACCCCGACCAACATGCCCTTTACACTAGTCCCACCCCGAACATCATGACCCATCTACACTAGTCCCCCACGTGACCGCCCGTCTAACAAACATTTCAATGGTCCTTTGTTGTCACGTGTACCGAGGTACAGTGACATTTGGTTTATTATATAGTCACACCAAAAAAGCACCAAGATACAAAACTACTTTAAAATTAAACATATACAGCCACACAGCGGCTTGTGAGAATCCCCAGGCCACACAGCATAAGCGGAGATCCACAGCCATCAGTTTAATGTTCGGGCCACACACACGCTCCTTCACCATGATGTGACCAGAGTTGTACGGACCGCTACCACGCTCTCTCTGCCGTCCCTGTCCACACGAACAGTCAGAAAGCTGCCCAGACACCGGGCTGTTCACATGGCGCCATGACCCCGTAAACACCGAGATCACTGCACACACCGCACTCCCTCCGAGTCCTCACCAGTGCAGGCAGCACCACCATCTTGTTGGTTTCAGCAACCTCACATTCCCCACTGTGATAGAAGGCATATAACTTATACCTTCATCCCAGCTTTGAACACCCCTTCAGAATTAAAGGATGTTCTGTTAGGAAGGAGCTGAGGAGACATTTCTTTAGTCAGAGGGTGGTGAATCTGTGGAATTCTTTGCCACTGAAGGCTGTTGAGGCCAAGTCAATGAACAAGGCAGAGATAAACTCTTGATTAGTTCAGGTGTCAGGGGTTATGGGGAAAAGGCAGAGGAATGGGGTTAGGAGGGAGAGGTAGATCAACCATGATTGAATGGCGGGGTATGATTTGATGGGCCGAATGGTCTTATCCTACTATTCCTGACCCACACTGAGCTTTCTGGCCTGGGTCTCCTACACTGCCAGAGTGAGGCCAAACACAAGATGGAGGTACAGCACCTCATATTTCACTTGGGCAACTTGTACATAGCTTCATGTTAGTTACAGTTTAGTTCATTGTCACATGTACCGAGGCACAGCATCAAGCTTTTTGTTGCATGCTAACGAGATAGCAGAAATACAATACATGATGATCCATTTACAGTGTATAGATACACGATAAGGGAATAATGTCCGTGCAAGGTAAAGCAAGCAAAGTCCGATCAAGGATTGTCCGAGGGTCACCAATGAGGTAGATAGTTCAGGATTGCTCTATGAACATTGAATTGTCTAATTTTAACTAACTTCATCTTGCACCCACTCCCCCTCCACCCTTGCCCCCCCCCCCCCCTGCTCCTCCCTAGTCATTTCGCCACAGTTCTTCATATTGTTCGTCTTGAGATCACACCTTCAACTA
Organism: Amblyraja radiata; assembly: GCF_010909765.2. Classification (NCBI taxonomy): domain Eukaryota; kingdom Metazoa; phylum Chordata; class Chondrichthyes; order Rajiformes; family Rajidae; genus Amblyraja; species Amblyraja radiata. The sequence goes on from NW_022630123.1 coordinate 286,487, forward strand.
GCCAACAATGGACTACCAGGCACCGCCCCATCCGAGCTCATTTGTGGCCGACCCTGATGGCTCCTGATTTTCTCACCTCCAGCTCTTCACCTCTTCCTTCCCCCCACCCCACCTACATTCAGTCTGAAGAAGGGTCCCGGCCCGAAATGTTCCCCTTCCATTTTCTCCAGAGATGTTGCCTGACCCGCTGGATTACTCCAGAACTTTGTGTCTATCTTTGATATTAAACCAGCATCTGCAGTTCTTTGTTTTTACATTTATTTACATTGCAGTCTTGCTTTGTGAATAGAAAGCGACATTTCCAGTGAATACGTTTGTAAATTATAGGAGCAGAATTAGGCCATTCGGCCCATCAGGTCTACTCTGCCCTTCAATAATCGCTAATCTATCTTACCATCTCAACCCTATTCTCCTGCCTTCTCCTCATAACCTCTGACACCTGCACTAATCAAGAATCTGGCAATCTCAGTTTTAAAAATATCCATTGGCTTGGCCTTTTCAGTCATCTGTGGCAATGAATTCCACAGGTTCACCACCCTCTGGCGAAAGAAAATCCTCCTCATTTCCTTTATAAAGGTATGTACTGTAGAAGTTATAGAATTCGAAATGATTCAGAGTGGGGCTTATTTGCAATACACTCAAATCTTGCAGCACACTACAAAAAGGTTTACATCACTTGGATTTACACTCAATAATATTATAATAGAAACATAGAAATTAGGTGCAGGAGTAGGCCATTCGGCCCTTCGAGCCTGCACCACCATTCAATATGATCATGGCTGATCATCCAACTCAGTATCCTGTACCTGCCTTCTCTCCATACGCCCTGATCCCTTTAGCCACAAGGGCCACATCTAACTCCCTCTTAAATATAGCCAATTAACTGACCTCAACTACCTTCTGTGGCAGAGAGTTCCAGAGACTCACCACTCTCTGCATGAAAACTGTTTTTCTCATCTCGGTCCTAAAAGATTTCCCCTTTATCCTCAAACTGTGACCCCTTGTTCTGGACTTCCCCAACATTGGGAACAATCTTCCTGCATCTAGCCTGTCCAACCCCCTAAGAATTTTGTAAGTTTCTATTAGATCCCCCCTCAATCTTCTAAATTCTAGCGAGTACAAGCCGAGTTTATCCAGTCTTTCTTCATATGAAAGTCCTGACATCCCAGGAATCAGTCTGGTGAAACTTCTATGTACTCCCTCTAAGGCAAGTATGTCCTTCCTCAGATTTGGAGACCAAAACTGTACGCAATACTCCAGGTGTGGTCTCACCAATACCCTGTACAATTGCAGTAGAACCTTCCTGCTCCTATACTCAAATCCTTTTGTCATGAATGCTAACATACCATTGGCTTTTTTCACTGCCTGCTGCACCTGCATGCCTACTTTCAATTGTTTAATTGGTCTCTGTAAATTTTCACTAATTGTTTAATTGGTCTCTATAAATTGCCCCTAGTGAGTAGGGAGTGGATGACAGCACAGCCATTCAGACAGTAGACCAGACATTTTGATTGAAATACAACAAATACTATTCAAAATTCAAATGATGGGGCTTACAGTCATATTTTTATGGGTACCAGCACACATTGGCATTAGAGGAAACGAAATGGCAGATAAGGTAGCAAAAGAGGTAACAAAAAGAAGTAAGATTGATTTAAGTATTAACATAGGTAAAACTGAAATCAAAGACATTATTAAGCAAAGACTGAAGGAAAGATGGCAAAAGCAATGGGAGGAAGAGCAGAAAGGACAGTGGTTCTACAGAGTCCAGAGGAAAGTGGGAGAAATGAGATGTGCAGGAAAAAACAGAAAAGAGGAGACAGTAATTTCAAGAACCAGATTTGGACACACTGGTCTGAACAGTACACTTTTTATAATAGGCAAGCATAATACAGGCAGATGTGAATACTGTGGGCAAGAAGAGACAATAGAGCATGTCATTATACATTGTGAGAGGTATGAGGAAGAAAGAAGATAAATGAGTGAACAATTCAGAAAAGAAAAAGTACAATTTGATTTAATAGATATTTTACAAAAAAATTCATATAAGTGCTATCAAATCCTATTGCTTTTTCTCAGGGTAACCAATTTGTTCAGAAAGATATAGGTTATTAGTATATGTAATAATGTTATTTGATCCACACTCCATACCAGTTGGTGGCGGCAATGCACTAAAAAGTTGTTTGCCAACCGCCAAAAATCACGAAGAAGAAGAAGGAGGAGGAGGAGGAGGAGGAGGAGGAGGAGGAGGAGGAGGAGGAGGAGGAGGAGGAGGAGGAGGAGGAGGAGGAGGAGGAGGAGGAGGAGGAGGAGGAGGAGGAGGAGGAGGTGGAGGAGGAGGAGGAGGAGGAGGAGGAGGAGGAGGAGAAGAAGAAGAAGAAGAAGAAGAGAGTGGATGACAAAGTGGGATAACATGGAACTAGTGTGGACAGGTAGATCGATGGTCAGCGTGGACTTGGTGTGCTGAAAGGCCTGTTTCTGTGCACAGCACAGAGGCTCAGCAGGCAGAGCCACTGCCTCAGTGTGCCAGAGACCCGGGTTCCATCCTGACCACCTTTTCACCCCATGACCGCATGCGTTTCCTCCGGGTGTTCTAATTCCTTCATATCCCATCTACAATTGTAGGTTAATGGGCCTCTGTAAAAATGGTCACTATTGTGTATGGTGTGGGAGAGAAAGTGGGATCACATAGAAGTAGTGTGAAGGATGGTCGGCGTGGACTCAATGGGCCAGTGGTTTCTATGCTGTATCTCTAAAGAAAACTATCACAATGTTTAAAAACAGCTAGGTGGATAGCATTGGTTTAGAGGGCCATGGGCCAAACGCAGGCAGGTGGGACTGGTGTAGATGTGGCATGTTGGTCAGCATGGGCGTGCATTTTGTTCAGTATTTTAGTAGTCACACGCATGGAAAAACAGTCTCTTCGGCCCATCGAGTCCATGTGGACCTGCCATCACCTGTACACTAGCACTATCCTACACACCAGAGACAAATATTTTATGGAAGCCAATTAACCTACAAACCTTCATGTCTTTGGAGGGTGGGAGGAAACGGAGCACCCGGAGAAAACTCTTGCAGTCATGGGAGAACGTACAAACTCTGTACAGACAGCACCTGGAGTCAGGATGGAACTGGGGTCTCTAATGCTGTAAGGCAGCAACTCTACCGCTGTGCCACCTTATAACCATATAACCATACAACCAGATAACAATTACAGCACGGAAACAGGCCATCTCGGCCCTTCTAGTCCGTGCCGAACACTTATTCTCTCCTAGTCCCATCTACCTGCACTCACACCATAACCCTCCATTCCTTTCACATCCATATAACTATCCAATTTATTTTTAAATGATAACATCGAACCTGCCTCCACCACTTCCACTGGAAGCTCATTCCACACAGCTACCACTCACTGAGTAAAGAAGTTCCCCCTCATGTTACCCCTAAACTTCTGTTCCTTAATTCTCAAGTCATGTCCTCTTGTTTGAATCTTCCCTACTCTCAGTGGGAAAAGCTTGTCCACGTCAACTCTGTCTATCCCTCTCATCATTTTAAAGACCTCTATCAAGTCCCCCCTTAACCTTCTGCGCTCCAAGAATAAAGACCTAACTTGTTCAACCTTTCTCTGTAACTTAATATGCTGAACATAGTGCTTAATATAATAACCTTGATATGCTGAGTTCCTCCAACACATTGAGTTTAGGAGGAATATTGTACATCTTCCAGCATCAAGGAACCTATGTTTTATTCCTCACCTCTGTCTTTGGAGACGACCAGGACAAGATGATAATCCTGCCAGTCGCCATCCAGATTGTGTTTAGCCATGGCTTGCTGTATGATGGCTGGGGATCTTTCTTCGTCGGTCACCTGGAGAGGAAGGGAAAAAGTGTTTACTTCAGATGCTAGGTGTATTGAGTGGGGTGGCACTGAGGTTCTACTGAAAGGAATTTAACAACCTCTTACCAGAAAACAAACAAGTGTTAGAAAAATGCTCCGCTTCAATCCGCATCGTCTTCTTTGATCTGTCATTTTCACACCTCACCCTTCCATATCTTCAGACTCCATCTCCCCTGCCTCTCAGTTTGAAGAAGGGTCTCGACAAGAAACGTCACCCATTCCTTCTCTCCTCAGATGCTGTCTGACCCGCTGAGTTACTCCAGTATTTTGTGTGTATCTTAGAAAAATGCTACCCCATTATTTGACCAGTCGTTTGCAATCCTCAGGCCTGCGGTCAGTTAAGTTTAGAGATACAGAATGGAAACAGGCCCTTCAGACCATCGAGTTCACACCATACATTGAATACCCTTTCACACCAGTCCTCAACGACCTCTTCACCTCTGCTGACACTGGTTCCCTCAACATCCTCATCCTCCTCGACCTGAGTGCAGCCTTCGATACAGTGAACCATAAAATCCTGCTTACCAGACTTGGGGACCTTGGCATTGAAGGTTCTGCACTCAGCTGGCTCTGTTCCTACCTTTCCAACAGATCCCACTTCATCTCTCTGCACAACTACACCTCTGCTACAGCCACAGTCACTCAAGGCGTTCCCCAATGCTCTATACTCGGCCCCCTTCTCTTCATCATCTACATCCTCCCCCTTGGTCAGATACTCCGCCACACATCCGCCATGTCATTAAAACCTCCTTCTTTCATTTCCGCAACATCGCCAAACTCAGACCCTCTCTCACACCTCCAGCTGCTGAAAGACTCATCCACGCCTTCATCTCCTCCCGTCTGGGCTATTGCAACTGACATCTCCTTGGCATCAGCTCCATCTACATCAACCGACCTCAACTGGTCCAGAACGCAGCCGCCCGACTCATCACCCACACCAAATCCTGGCATCACATCACTCCAGACCTCAAACAACTTCACTGGCTTCCCATCTCCCACCAGATCACTTACAAAATCCTGGTCCTCACCTACAAAGCCCTCCACCATCTGGTCCCTCCATATCTCACTGACCTCCTCTCCCCCTACCAACCCTCACGGTCCCTCAGATCCACATCAGCCGGTCTCCACTCAATACACAAGTCCAACTTCCGCAGTTTTGGGGACAGAGCCTTCTCCAGGGCAGCTACCAGGCTCTGGAACTCCCTCCCCCAATTGATCCACAATTCCGTGTCCCTCTCCATCTTCCAGTCCCGCCTCAAGACCCATCTCTTCACCTCTGCCTATCCTTAGCCCCACGTCCCCTCCCTTTTCATCTGTGCTTGCATTGCCTCATATTGTGTTTTGAATTGAATTATGTCTTTACTTTGTGTACTAGTCATGGCTCTACTGTTTATTTCATTCTGCTTACATGTTTTTCCTCTACCTGCTAAATTTTTGTAAGGTGTCCTTGAGACTCTTGAAAGGCGCCCATAAATAAAATGTATTATTATTATTATTATTATTATTATTATTATAATGTTATCCCACTTTCTGTTATGAGTCAACTGAACCATTCCACCAACAACCAGAGAGTGGCCTTGAGCTACTCGCTTCCTCATTGGAGATGCTCGGACTATCTTCAATCGGATTTTAGTGACTTTATCTTGCACTAAACGTTATTCACTTTATTCCCTTTATCATCTGTGGATGGTTCGATTGTAATCATGTATTGTCTTTCTGTTGACTGGTTAGCACACAACAAAAGTTTTTCACTGGGCACATGACAATAAATTAAACTAAGCTTCCTGCAAAGTAGAAGTAATTTACTCTGAAAAATCGGCAATAAAGGTATTCAATTAGCGAACCAAGACGACATCCCTGGATCCTCTGCAGGGTTCTTGGTTTCAGTTTGTAACTAGATAATATACCAGTAATCTTTCAAAAGAGCCACAAGGCAGAAAATCAAGGAAATGTAGGGAGTCACGGTGGTGCAGCAGCAGAGTTGCTGCCGTACAGCACCAGAGACCTGGGTTCGACCCCGACTACGGATGCTGTCTGCTGCCGTGTTCATAAGGAATAGGAGTAGAATTAGGCCATTCAGTCATGGCTGATCATCTCTCCCTCCTAACCTCATTCTCCTGCCCTCTCCCCATAACCTCTGACATCCATACTAATCAAGAATCTATCTATGCCTTAAAAATATCCACTGACTTGGCCTCTAAGTTAGCGATGTTACAAATCTTATCTTCAGCGGCGCTGCAGTTCTGCCACTGGCCGTGTGCGCCACTTTGGTGGCTTTGAGGAGGAGGGATTAAAATGCCGTTTTCTCCTGCCCGTCGGAGGCGAACTTCCTCAGGCTGCCAGCTGCTGCAGAACAATCGACCAGACTTCCATTCTCGGAAGTTTAGAAAAGAATTGCGGGACAATTTAATCGCTGGAGTAAAATAAAAATATATTTCTAACGCCCTCAATGCCTACAACGGGATGGATCTCAAGTAGGGGACAAAACATAATGTAAGTCATATATTTTACATATAACTTGCTTCTTCTGATTACTTTAAACCAAAGTAATCGGCGAAAATGGGACTTTGGCTCCATACGAACCCGGCAGTGTTTTTCCTGCCGATATGGGGTTCAAATTCACTGCAACCGCAACGTTCCAATCAATCGCGTTCCACAAACTAAAACCCACTCGCAAGATGATTTAAATGCCCATTAATTTACGGGAATTAAACATTGAATTCCTTTCATTTGGCCTATAAATTCATGACAATGAAATTTAAAAATCATGTTATATTGCGAATTCATGTGTGAATGTTATTTGGACACTTAGGCTATTTAAAAATGTTAATCTTTTAAGAAATGGATAGATGTTTAGATCTAGTAATTGCATTTTGTAATTAGCTACAATTAGGTAACTAACTAATTATATGCTTTAATTTCAGGTCATCCAAGTAAGATTGTTTCATATTTGTTTCAGAATGCTTCAATCTATAATAACTGAAAATTTCATTCAGCTCTCTTAATTTTTAAGAAAGATGTGGGCTTTTGACTGTCACAGCTTTTGAGTTAAGTCAATGGAAAAGCAATAGGGAACAAGATGCTAATTTCCGAGTATAAAAATGGCCATAACTTTTTTTAATACTGAAGATATGAAAGTGAATTAGGTGTCAAATTAAACTTCTTTTTGTGCTTTATATGATGGGATAAATTGCACTTGATTTTTAAATCGCAACATTTTGTAACATTGCTATCTACAGCCTTCTGTGGCAACAGAAATTAAAGTGGACTGTATTACAAAGAAACTAATCGGGTGGAGTTGAAATCTTTCTATTGTTTACTTGGTCTACAACAGATGCGGATAAGGTTGCTAACAATTGGGCGGTACAAAGCTGCCGCCTTACATACAGCGCCTGAGACCCGGTTCAATCCTGACTACGGGTACTGTCTGCACGGAGTTTGTACATTTTCCTGTGACTATGTGGGTTTTCTCCCGGTGCCCTGGTTTCCTCCCACACTCCAAAGACATGCATGTTTGCAGGTTGATTGGCTTCTGTAAATTGTACATTGTCCCTAGTGTGTAGTATAGTGCTAGTGTACGGGGTGATTTATGGTCGGCGTGGACTCGGTGGGACAAAGGACCTGTTTCCAACACTGTAAGTCTGATGTAGTCACAACATCCACTGCAGTAGGCAAAGGTCTCGTTAATTTTAAATTATTGACATTTAGATTGATTTTTCTGATGCCTTCACACCATGTTTGGCAAAGGATCATCTTTTGAACAAATAATTAACCCTACTTGATATTAGGATCTATATTCTCTCCTCCCATTTCAAACTACAGAGAGTCCAAGGCAATGAAAGATAAGAGTGTCCCCAATCACATTCCAGGAGTCATATACAGAGCATCTTTCAAACCATTATACCCTTAGCACCATGCACCACAGAAACAGGCCTTTCAACCCAATTTGCCCAAACCAGCCAAGATGCCCATTTTCTACGCCAGTCCTACCTGCCCACGTTTGGCCCATACCCCTTGAAACATTTTCTACCCATCTACCTGTTCAGTTGACTTTTAAATATTGTGTAGTTCCTGCCACAACTACCTCCTCTGGCAGCTCGCACCCAAAACCTAACACCCCTCAGATTCCTATTAATTCTTCCCCCTCTCACCTTAAACCCATGTCCTCTCGTCTTGATTCCCCTCCTGGGATAAAACACCCTCTGCATTCACTCTTTCTATTCCCCTCATGATGTTATACACCTCGATACGATCACCTCAGCCTTCTGTACCACTACACCCACCTGTGTGAAGAAGCTGCCCCTCAGGTCCCTATTACAGGTCCCACACAGAGAGTGGTGAATCTGTGGAATTCTCTGCCACAGAAGGAAGTTGAGGCCACACAGTTTATTGCCTATATTTAAGAGGGAGTTAGATGTGGCCCTTGTGGCTAAAGGGATCAGGGGGTATGGAGAGAAGGCAGGTACAGGATACTGAGTTGGATGATCAGCCATGATCATATTGAATGGCGATGCAGGCTCAAAGGGCCGAATGGCCTACTCCTGCACCTATTTTCTATGTCTCTATGTTTCTAAATCTTTCCCCTCTCACATTGAGGTGGGTGTATGGAACGAGCTGCCAGAGGAGGAAGTTGAAGCATTAACTATCGCAATGTTTAAGAAGCAATTGGACAGGTACATGGATATGACAAGTTTGGAGGGATATGGGCCAAATGCAGGCAGGTGGGACACGTGGCCGGTGTGGGCAAGATGGGCCAAAGGGCCACACTGCATCACTCTATATCCTCTGACTCTTGCCCCTTATGAGAGAAACCAGAATCTCATTAAATTTTGCGTCTGTTGTAGACTTTGAACTAAACAGCACGGAAACAAGCTCCTGTGTTTTCAACTTTTCACATTTCCAAATGTTTTATTCAGAAGTCACAAATATATTGCCGCAATGGTAGATGTGTTGCCATACAGCGCCGGAGACCCGGGTTCCATCCTGACTGTGGCTGCTGTCTGTGGGGAGTTTGTATGTTCTCCCTGTGACCGCATGGGGTTTTCTTCGGGTGCTCATACGGTCATAGAAGTAGAGTTTGGCCATTCGGCCCATCGAGCTTAATCTGCCACTCAATCATGGCAGATCTTTATCTCCCTCCTAACCCCAATATTCCTGCCTTCTCCCCATAACCCCTGACTAACACCAGTGCCCTGGTTTCCTCCCACACTTCAAAGATATAACCATCTAACCATATAACAATTACAGCACGGAAACAGGCCATCTCGGCCCTACAAGTCCGTGCCGAACAACTTTTTTCCCTTAGTCCCACCTGCCTGCACTCATACCATAACCCTCCATTTCCTTCTCATCCATATGCCTATCCAATTTATTTTTAAATGATACCAACGAACCTGCCGCCACCACTTCCACTGGAAGCTCATTCCACACCGCTACCACTCTCTGAGTAAAGAAGTTCCCCCTCATGTTACCCCTAAACTTCTGTCCCTTAATTCTGAAGTGATGTCCTCTTTCCCTTTGAGATATATGGGATTGTAGAATAATTGGCTTCAGTTAATTGTCCCCAGCATGCAGGAACTAGTGCATCCTATCCAATCGTTGGTCGGCACGGAATCAGTGGGCCGAAGGAACTGTTTCCATGCTGTGTTTCTGCTATAAAGTAGTATCTGAGCCATGGAAGAATGCCATGCACCTACCAAGAATTTTTTGCACACCTTTCCATGGTCTTTTTCAAGGCGGACCCGAATGGTGACGTTTTCCTTTGACCGAGGAAGTGATGGTGTGGAGCTGTGGGAACTCCGCGAGATGGTGCCTTTGTTGTAATTCAGGCAGCAAGGCCAGCAAAAAATGTTGCGGAGAAATGATCTTATTTGGGAGGCCTTGCCCATCGATGGGAGTGATTCGTTCCGCTGGAAAACAAAACAGTAAGGATGGGAATTTAGATATGTCTAATCCAACTTTTCAGTTCTATCCTCAAGCCAGGCTGCTCCCATCCTCTATATAGGATGTGGTGATCTTATAGACGTGTATAAAATCATGAGATTAATTGCTGCCTCACAGACCCAGAGACCAGGGTTCGATCCTGACCTCAGGAGCTGTCCATGCGGAGTTTGCACATTCGCCCTGTGAACACGTGGGTTTCCTCCGGTTTCAAGAGTCATAATTGTTTTATGGTCATATCCCATTTCCTCTCACATCCCAAAGATGTGCACGGTTATTGGTTATTTAGCTTCTGTAAATTGTCGTTAGTGTGTAGCAAAGAACTAATGAATGGGGTGATCGCTGGTCAGCACAGACTCAGTGGGTCGAAGGGACTGTTTGTCTAACGTAAACTAAACTAAATATTAGTGTGATGCATTAGCAACATGCAAAGCTTCACTTGTAATGTATTGCTTCTGCATAACACAACAACTGCTTAAAAAGCAGCCAAGTCTTATTTGAGTGACTTTACAGATACAGTGCGGAAACAGGCTCTTCAGCCCACCGAGTCCACACCGACCAGCGATCCCCACACGCTATCCTACACACCAGGGACAATTTACAACTTGCAGAAGCCAAGTCATCTACAAGCGTACACGTCTTTAGAGTGTGAGGGGAAGCTGGAGCACCCGGGGAAAACCCACGTGGTCACAGGGTGAACGTAAACTCCGTACAGGCAGCACCCGTGGTCAGGTTCGAACATGGGTCTCTGGCGCTGTAAGGCAGCAACTCTACCGCTGCGCCACAAAGTGCTGGAATAAGTCAGCTCACTCCATAGATCTCAGCTTCACTTTATCCTTCCTCAGGATCCACATGCTCAATCAAAGCTCCTCCACTTACCTGACCTCCACTAAGGATCACAAACCTGCCTTTCTCCAGACCAGGCCCCCAGTGACTGCGGAGTTACTCCAGCACTTTGTCTTTTTATATAAACGAGCATCTGCAATTCCTTGCGTCCACCCCTCATTAGAACGCATAAGATGGACGTGCGCAGAACAAAACGTTTTATGAGGAAAAGGTTCTAACTTTTTGTAAAAAAAATGTTTTACCAGAAAGTAGCCTGGATTCGATGGCTTCAGTTACAGAGTGAGGTTGGATAGACCTGCATTGTTTTTTTCTGCAATGTCAGAGGTTGAGAGGAGACCAGTTATCTATCTAATCTATCTATCTAATATTACTAAAACTCAGTACTTGACCGCTTTTCCCGATCTGTGGTACGATTTCGGAGAGAACGCCGCCACCTACAGCCCTCATTTTTGCCCACCTCCCTCAGAGCCCTCCTCTACCACGTGTGTGCCGAGGATTTTTCCCCTCGATGAAATATGAGCGAGATATTAATGTTTTAAAATCATTACCCATGCTCTCTGCTGCCCCCGCTGGCGGCAGGGGAGGGAGCGGCTATAAAACCCGGAAGCGTCCCGCTTCAATCACTTTCTTGCCGGCCACGAAGTGAAAGGGTCACGGCTCTCTGAGCTGCAGCTCTGCTCCCAGGTGAGTGCTTTTTCACCCAATTGTATGTATGTTATTCACCATGCTCTGAAGTTTCTTGGCATTTTGTTGGAAAGAGTTTTTATATTTGTCTACTATGTATATTGTGTTTGAACTGAATTGAAAATAAACCCATTTGTATATGTGTCTACTATCTACACTGTGTTTGAACTGAATTGAAAATAAACCCATTTGTATATGTGTCTACTATCTACACTGCGTTTGAACTGTGAATTGAAAATAAAACCATGTGTTATTGTTATAAACCGTTTTGCCAATTTGTTTCTCTTGGGTTTTAAAATGATTACACCGGTTTCCAGGTACAATACAATAATACAATACAATACAATTTATTGTCATTTGAGCCTCAGTGAGGCTCAAACGAAATTCTGTTTCCACAGCCATACAAACAAAGACAATTCCTAGACATACACACAATTTAATTCACACAAACATCCATCACAGTGGACCGACTGTGATGGAAGGCAAAATCTTTTCTCTCCCCTGTTCTCCATGTCTCTCCCGATGTCCAAGCCCCAGGCGGGCGATGATAAGTCCCTCGGCCATTTTAGGCCGTGCCGGGCGATTGACGGCCCCTCTCCCGGTCGTTCCAACCCCGTGACACGACGCAGCAATTAACTAAAGCAAGGTAACTAAAGCATGATGTGTATTGTGTGTGAAATGGTGATGTAAATTGCAATGCATGTGTTGCAACGTTTTCAGGCCAGGAATGCGCGAAAGAAGCTTTTTATTTCGACCAGAAACTGTGTTTAAATTTAAAATCGGCTGATTTTATGATTTTGGCGGTTGCAAGATGGCGGCGATGACGTAATGTCCGGCTATCGACAAGCCGACGGCGATGACGTCGTTTCCGGCCTGTGGCAAGATGACGACGGTGACGTCATTTCCTGTCAGAGGCAAGATGGTGGCGACGACGACATTTCCGGTCGGAGGCAAGATGGCGCTGAATGTTGCAAAATTATGCAAAATGTTGCATAATTCTACTGGTTTGTTTGTTTGCTGCAATTCTGTTTCAGGGTTGTGTTTCAGCAAAAGCTGCCATTGTGTTTCAGCCGTTGCAGCATTGTGTTGCACCACTGTGTTGCTGCCATTGTGTTGCACCACTGTGTTGCAGCATTGTGTTGCTGCATTGTGTTGCACCACTGTGTTGCTGCATTGTGTTGCAACATTGTGTTGCTGCATTGTGGTGCACCGCTGTATTGCTGCATTGTGTTGCACCACTGTGTTGCTGCGTTGTGTTGCTGCGTTGTGTTGCTGCGTTGGACTACAACACGATTTGAAGATTCGCTCAAATATTCGGCTGCTTTCTCTATGGTAAGTCTGTGTTTGTTGGACGTTATTTAAAAGCAGCATTTAACCAAAACCGTTTCACCAAAAGACTCTACAGCACGATTTGAATATTCGTTTTGCACAGTGTATTTTAGTGGTGTGTGTGAATATGTGTGTGTGTGAATATTTATGTGTGTGTGAATATTTATGTGTGTGTGAATATTTATGTGTGTGTGTGAATATTTATGTGTGTGAATATGTGTGTGTGAATATTTATGTGTGTGTGAATATTTATGTGTGTGTGTGAATATTTATATGTGTGAATATGTGTGTGTGTGTGAATATGTGCGTGAATATATATGTGTGTGTGTGAATATATATATGTGTGTGTATGTGAGTATATATGTGTGTCTGAATATATATGTGTGTGAGAATATATATGTGTGATTGCGTGAATGTGTGTGTGTGTGTGAATAGGGGGTTGCACGTAAGGTCACAAGGTAATAGGACTTGACGCACGGAGCCGCTCAAACCATCTGAAGATATCCGTCACTTCCAGTATATGTTATTAATGCAAGAAACGCGTACTTTCCTATCTGTTAAAAAACGCCAAAATGTTGAATTTGTGCTCTGAAAAAAGTTGGGGTAAGTGTGAGAGACATGTACCCAACATTAGAATTCCAAACGTGAAATGAAATGTAGGAAAAGAGAAGCGAGAATTGAAGGGACAACAGCAGCTAAAGTGCTTGGTAAACATTGGCTGTGCAGATATCGTGATTGAAAATATTGGAATTATCGTGTTTGCTCACTGCATTTCATCAACAGTAAGGCATTATTCGTGTTTTTTCTTGATTCCTTTGGTATCTAAAAATTCTCAGAAGTGATGAATCTGGCTGTAAAATTTTCTTCAGATGCGTTTTCATTTTGTACGTAAAAACCCACTTGTGAACCATGGGCGATTTAAAAAAAAAAAATACAGCCAGATTTATCACTTCTGAAACTTTTTAGATGCCAAAGGAATCAAGAAAAAACACTAATAATGCTTTAGTGTTGATGAAATGTAGTGAGCAAACGGCCAATGTTCGCTAAGCACTCTGTCTGTTGTCCCTTCAGCTCTCACTTCTATCTACCGTCATTTCTCCTCACTTTTGGTATTCTGAAGTAGGCTAAATGTCTCACATGCTCAATCCCGATTTCCATAATTATTTGCAGCGCAAAAATGGACATTTTCGGCGGGTTTTAACGGACCCGCTACGTTCAGATTCAGATTCAGATTCAACTTTAATTGTCGTTGTCAGTGTACAGTACAGAGACAACGAAATGCGGTTAGCATCTCCCTGGAAGATGGAGTTGGAAACAATGGTAAGTGCCTACCTGCAGTACATCACGTGTAATCCATTTGGTGTAGCGTAGCAACAGTACGGGTCATGGGTCGTGACCCGACTGCCGTGAAACCTCCCTCTGTGTGTGTGTGTGTGTGAATATATGTGTGTGTGTGTGTGTGTGTGAATATTTACGTGTGTGTGTGTGTGTGTGAGTGAATATGTGTGTGTGTTTGTGTGTGTGAATATGTGCGTGTGTCTATATGTATGTGTGTGTACATGTGTGTGTCTGAATATGTGTGCGAGTGAATATGAGTGTGCGATTGTGTGTGTGTGTGTGTGTGCGTGATTATATGTGTGTGTGAATATGAGTGTGTGCGTGAATATGAGTGTGTGCATATGTGTGTGAGTGCATGTGAATATATGTGTGTGTGTGAAATAATATAATATTTTGTAGTTCAGAGCTTATTTGTTAAGTTTAATAGTGTGGTGGCTGTCAGGAAGAAGCTGTTCCTCAATGTAGATGTTACAGTTTTGAGTTTACATAAGTCGGACGTGACTCCTGAAGTCGTGCATCAGTCAGTCCACAAGCTGTGAGAGTCAGTCCAAAGGCCATGAGTTAATCCCAAGGCAGTGAGTCCACAGGTCATGAGTAAATCGCTCACTACCCCCTCTCCTCCACTGACACCTCAAGACGCTGCCCTCCGCCTGGCTATCGGATGCACCCCCTACTGAAGCCGTCCACATCCCCTGCATGTGGACACCCCCCCTTCTCATCAGTTCACAACCCCCGCCTGAAGCTGCCCTTGGCTGCACGACATTTACCACCCGTAGGGCAGTGTCTTGAGGTGAGGGATGAGTCTGTGTATATATATGTGTGTGTGTGATTAAGTCTGTGTGTGTGAGTGAGTGAGTCCGTGTGTATGAGTGTGTGTGTATGAGTCTATGTTAGTGTGGGTCTTTGTGTGAATGTGAGTGTCATTGAGTTTGTGTGTGCGTGAATTAGTCTGTTTGTGAATATGTGTGTGAGTGTGTGAATATGTGTGTGTGTGAATATGTGTGTGTACGTGTGTCTGAATGTGTGTGAGTGAATCTGTGTGTGTATGAATATATGTGTGTGAGTGTGTGTGAATATATGTGTGTGTGTGTGTGTGAATATATGTGTGTGCGTGAATGTTTGTGTGAATAGGGGGTTGCACGCAAGGTCACAAGGTAATAGGACTTGGCACACGGAGCCGCTCAATCCATCTGAAGACATCCGTCACTTCCAGTATATGTTATTAATGCAAGAAACGCGTACTTTCCTATCTGTTAAAAAACGCCAAAATGTTGAATTTGTGCTCTGAAAAAAATTGTGGAAGTTGGGGTAAGTGTGAGAGACATGAACCCAACATTGGAATTCCAAACGTGAAATGAAATGAAGGTAAAGAGAAGCGAGAATTGAAGGGACAACAGCAGCTAAAGTGCTTGGTAAACATTGGCTGTGCAGATATCGTAATTTAGAATATTGGGATTATCGTGTTTGCTCACTGCATTTCATCAACAGTAAGGCATTATTCATGTTTTTTCTTGATTCCTTTTGGTATCTCAAAATTCTCACAAGTGATAAATCTGGCTGTAAATTTTACTTCAGATGCGTTTTCATTTTGTACGTAAAAACCTACTTGAGAACCATGGGCGATTATGTTAAAAAATAAATAAATAAATAAATAAATTAATAAGAAGATATACAGCCAGTTTTATTACTTCTGAAACTTTTTAGTTGCCAAAGGAATCAAGAAAAAGCACAAATAATGCTTTAGTGTTGATGAAATGCAGTGAGCAAATGGCCAATGTTCGCTAAGCATCTCCCTGGACCCAACGGGTCTCACTTAGTCTAGTAAGTATATAAAATTATGAGAGGCACAGTTAGGGTAGACACTCAGAATCTTTTTATGCCAGGCTGGAAATGTCCAAGACTAGAGGGTATCGCTATAAGGAGAGTGGGGGAAAGTTTAATGGGGATGCGTGGGGCAGTGGTGGAGGCCTGGTATGCCTGACCTGGGAAGGTGGTGGAGGCAGATATGAGAGGGGTGTTTAAGGAGCTTTTAGATGGGCATGTGGAATTAGAGGGGAGGGAGGGATATGGATCATGTTCAGGCAGATGAGAGTTTAACCTGGCGTCATGTTTGGCACAAACATTGTGGGCCGAAGGGCCCGTTCTTGTGCTGTACTGTCCTACGTACTAACCACCCAATTACCAACCAGAGAGCAGTCCCCACCTACCATCTACCGCAGATGCAGATGTTTTTTGCCGATCTCACCTTCTGCCTCAAACTCTTTGAATCACTTCCCTCTGGGAGGCGACTCCGGACTGTCAAAGCTGCCACAGTCAGACATAATAACAGCTTCTTCCCACGAGCAGTAACTCTATTCAACAGCCAAAAGACCGTAGCCTCTTTTTACTCCGGTACTTTATTTTCACATGTTTAAATTATAATGTTTTATTTTTAATTGTCTACTGAATATCTTGTTACCTGCGAGCAAAGCTCCAATGTAAATTCCATGTATGTGGACATACTTGGCTAATAACATTTTTATTCATTCATTATTATTCATTGAAGACAATAGACAATTGGTGCAGGAGTAGGCCATTCGGCTCCTCGAGCCAGCACCGCTATTCACCATGATCATGGCGATCATGCACAATTAACACCCTGTTCCTCCCCGTATCCTATGACTGCGCTATCTTTAAGAGCTCTGTCCAGCTCTTTCTTGAAAGCATCCAGAGAACAGGCCTCCACCACCATCTGCGGCAGAGAATTTCACAGACTCTCAACACTCTGTGTGAAAAAGTTTTTCCTCATCTCCGTTCTAAATGAATTACCCCTTATTCTTAAACTATCCCTCAGACTATCTTAAATCAGACTTTACCTTGCACTAATCGATATTCCCTTAATCCTATATCTGTACACTATGGGTGGGTTGATTGTAATCCTGTATTGTCCTTCCACTTGAGGAAATATATAATAAAATTGCTCAAATGATAAGTTCTTAAGGAACTTGTGTTAAGTTGCAAAAGAAGGGTTTGGAGTTGGGGCTATCAGAAATACATGCCTCCACAAAGAAATAAAGAACAAAGAACACACACAGGAGAACAGATGGCTTATCATAACGTGGAAATGTTGATCTGAAAGGGCATATCTTTATTTATTGCTTTGAAGCAATAATCATGCTGTGAGAGGTTGTAGTTGGTTTAGGTTGCTGTTTATAATGGAAGTTGTAAATGGGATCTTTCTCCATGACATGGGCACCATCCTGCTTCCTTTGTGACACATCTCAGTTTGGCTGTGTCATTTAAGGCGATTTATGGTTGCCTATGTTGGATTGTAGGCACGAAGGGTAGATACTGGTCTGTGGGATGGTTTGTGCTGTTTTGTACATGTGTTTATGTTGGGATAAGAGATAAGGCATAGGTGATGGTTGTGTGACCTTTGCGAAAGGATTTCTTATGGTTACCAGAAACTAAGAAAGTTACTCTGTTTTGATAATCTTTCATTTGTAGTGAGGAATGTTTTTAGTGAAGAGGCTTTTACATTCTTTTCTTCCAGAGATAGTAGGGAGAGGTTGTAATACAGAATGAAATTAGACCCGAGCTTGGGAAGAAGCAATCAAGTGTGACAATTAATGACCTTTATGTGTCTGTAGTTTGGAATTGTGTGATTAGAACTTTGACTTTAGCACTTTGTAAGAATGAGGCAAAACTCATCTTTAATCTTTGTAATCCATAAGTAACTGTATTTTAACTGTGTGGTTGTAAGGAAATTAATTGTGAAGTGTTAGTGTGTTTAATTACGATTGCCCAGTCTCCTCTCATCTTCTGACATGGCACAGAAAACAATCCAAGTCTATCCGACCCTCTCCCTGTAGCTGAAGCCCTCTAATCCAGGCAGTATTCTGGGAAAACATTTTGTTTTCACAAAGTTAGAACAGTCACGTCGTAAAACATTTAGTGCTTGAAACATCAGGCTGGGATACTTGCACCCCGCTGAGTTACTCCAGCACTTTACATCTTTTTTTAAAAGTACGCAGGCATCGACAGTTTCTCACGGCTATAGTTTCATTTTTTTAGTTTTAGAGACACAGCGGGGAAGTAAGACCTTCGGCCCAGAGTCCGCACCGACCAGCAATCCCCGCACATTACACCACCCCACATACACCAGTGACAATTACATTTATACCAAACCAATTAACCTACAAACCTGTATGTCTTTGGGGTGTGGGAGGAAACCAGAGAGCCCGTAGAAATCCCATGTAAGTCACGGGGAGAACGTACAAACTCTGTACAGACAGTACCCATTGTCGGGATCGAACCCAGGTCTGCGGCGCTGAAAGTGCAGTAAGTCACATGGAAACATAGAAAACAGGTGCAGGAGTAGGCCATTCAGCCCTTCAAGCCTGCACCGCCATTCAATATGATCGTGGCTGATCATCCAACTCAGTATCCTGTACCTGCCTTCTCTCCATACCCCCTGATCTCTTTAGCCACAAGGGCCACATCTAACTCCCTCTTAAATATAGCCAATGAATTGACCTCAACTACCTTCTGTGGCAGAGATTCACCACTGCCCGTGTGAAAAATGTTTTTATTATCTCGGTCCTAAAAGATTTCCCCTTTATCCTTAAACTGTGACCCCTTGTTCTGGACTTCCCCAACATCGGGAACAATCTTCCTGCATCTAGCCTGTCCAACCCGTAATTTTGTACGTTTCTATAAGAACACCCCCCCCCCCCCCCCCCTCAATCTTCTAAATTCTCTGCACTCCCTCTATGGCAAGAATGTCCTTGCTCAGATTAGGAGACCGAAACTGTACACAATACGCCAGGTGTAGTCTCACCAAGTCCCTGCACAACTGCAGTAGATCCTCCCTGCTCCTAGACTCAAATCCTTTTGCTATGAATGCTAACATATCACTCGCTTTCTGCACCTGCATGCCGACTTTCAATGACTGGTTTACCATGACACCCAGGTCTCCTTGCATCTCCCCTTTTCCTAATCGGCCACCATTCAGATAATAGTCTACTTTCCTGCTTTTGCCACCAAAGTGGATAACTTCACATTTATCCACATTATACTGCATCTGCCATGCATTTGCCCACTCACTCAGCCTATCCAAGTCACCTTGCAGCCTCCTAGCATCCCCCTCACAGCTAACACTGTCCCCAGCTTCGTGTCATCTGCAAACTTGGAGATGTTGCATTCAATTCCCTCGTCCTAATCATTAATATATATCATAAATAGCTGAGGTCCCAGCACTGAGCCTAGCGGTACTCCACTAGTCACTGCCTGCCATTCAGAAAAGGACCCGTTTACTCATACTCTTTGCTTCCTGTCTGCCAGCCAGTTCTCTATCCACATCAATACTGAACCCCCAATACCGTGTGCTTTAAATTTGTATACTAATCTCTTATGTGGGACCTTGTCGAAAGCCTTCTGAAAGTCCAGGTATAACACATCCATTGGTTCTCCCTTATCCACTCTACTAGTTACATCCACGAAAAATTCTATAAGATACGTCAGACATGATTTACCTTTCATAAATCCATGCTGACTTTGTCCAATGATTTCACCACTTTCCAAATGTGCTGCTATCCCATCTTCAATAACTGACTCTAGCAGTTTCCCTACTACCGACGTTAGACTAACTGGTCTGTAATTCCCCGTTTTCTCTCTCCCTCCCTTCTTAAAAAGTGGTGTTACATTAGCTACCCTCCAATCCTCAGGAACTGCTCCAGAATCTAAAGAGCTTTGAAAAATTATCACTAATGCATCCACTATTTCTGGGGCTACCTCCTTAAGTAATCTGGGATGCAGCCTATCTGGTCCTGGGGATTTCTCGGCCTTTAATCCATTCAATTTACCTAACACCACTTCCCAGAAAAACCTGGATTTCACTCAGTTCCTCCATCTCATTTGACCCCCGGTCCCCTGCTATTTCCGGCAGATTATTTAAGTCTTCCCTGGTGAAGACAGAACCAAAGTAGTTATTCAATTGGTCTGCCATGTCCTTGTTCCCCATGATCAATTCACCTGTTTCTGAGTGCAAGGGACCTACATTTGATTTACCTAATCTTTTTCTCTTCACATATCTATAAAAACTTTTGCAGTTTTTATGTTCCCTGCCAGTTTTGGTAAATAAACTATTTCCCTTTTCCTAATTAAGCCCTTTGTTCTCCTCTGCTGGACTGAATTTCTCCCAATCCTCTGGTAGGCTGCTTTTTATGGCTAATTTGTATGCTTCATCTTTTGTTTTGATACTATCCCATGATTTCCCATGGATGCACTACCTTCCCTGATTTATTCTTTTGCCAAACTGGGATGAACAATTGTTGTAGTTCATCCATGCAGTCTTTAAATGCCTTCCTTTGCATATCCACCATCAACCTTTTAATAATTAATCAATCTTGGCCAATTCACGTCTCATACCCTCAAAATTACCATTCTTTAAGTTCAGAACCCTTGTTTCTGTATTAACAATGTAACTCTCCATCCTAATGAAGAACTCAACCATATTATGGTCACTCTTGCCCAAGGGGGCACGCACAACAAGACTGCTAACTAACCCTTCCTCATTACTCAATACCCAGTCTAAAATAGCCTGCTCTCTTGTTGGTTCCTCTACATGTTGGTTTTGAAAACTATCCCACATACATTCCAAGAAATCCTCTTCCTCAGCACCCCTGCCAATTTGATTCACCCAATTTATATGTAGATTGAAGTCACCCATTATAACTGTATTACCTATGTCGCACGCATTTCTAATTTCCTGTTTGATGCCATCCCCAACTCCACTACTACTGTTAGGTGGCCTGTACACAACTCCCCACTAACGTTTTCTGCCCCTTAGTGTTTCGCAGCTCTACCCATATCGATTCCACATCCTCCAAGCTAATGTCCTTCCTTTCTATTGCGTTAATCTTCTCTCTAACCAGCAATGCTACCCCACCTCCTTTTCCTTTCTGTCTATCCCTCCTGAATATTGAATATCCCTGGATGTTCAGCTCCCAGCCTTGGTCACCCTGGAGCCATGTCTCCGTGATCCCAACTATATCATAGTCATTAATAGCCATCTGCACATTCAACTCATCCACCTTATTAAAAATGCTCCTTGCATTGAGACACAAAGCCTTCAGGCTTGTTTATTACAACACCCTTACTCCTTATACCATTTTGATTTTTGCCCTGGATTTGTCTGCCAGCCACTTTTATTTTTCACCTTGCTACCTATTGCTTCTGCCATCATTTAGCACCACTCTGTCTCTCTGCTCACACATTTAAGAAACCCACCACCTCTTATTTTCTGATTATTAACCTTTTCTTCTTTTCCCTTACAGCTTTCTCTATTTGAGTCCCTCCCCCCAACCGTTCTAGTTTAATGTCTCCCCAGTAACCTTTGCAAATCTCCCCACCAGGATATTGGTAGCACCGATGCTCCGGCTGCGGCACCATGCTGTGCATGAGGCAGAGGGTCTCCATTACCTTTCTTTGCAGCTCCACAGGCATATCGTTGGTCACGTCATCAGGCAGGTCCACAGCGGTGTCATTGGCGGTGTCATCGACGGCGGTGTCTGCGCTGGTGTCGACGGTGGTGTTGACAGCCATGTCGACGGTGGTGTTGGCGACAGTGTCGACGGTGGTGTCGACGGCCTTGTCGACGGTGGTGTTGGCGACAGTGTCGACGGTGGTGTAGGCGACAGTGTCGACGGTGGTTTCGACGGCCTTGTCGACGGTGGTGTCGACGGCCTTGTCGACGGTGGTGTTGACGACAGTGTCGACGGTGGTGTCGACGGCCTTGTCGACGGTGGTGTTGGCGACAGTGTCGACGGTGGTGTAGGCGACAGTGTCGACGGTGGTGTCGGCGACAGTGTCGACGGTGGTGTCGACGGCCTTGTCGACGGTGGTGTTGGCGACAGTGTCGACGGTGGTGTTGGCGACAGTGTCGACGGTGGTGTTGGCGACAGTGTCGACGGTGGTGTTGGCGACAGTGTCGACGGTGGTGTAGGCGACAGTGTCGACGGTGGTGTCGGCGACAGTGTCGACGGTGCTGTCGGCGACAGTGTCGACGGTGGTGTCGACGGCCTTGTCGACGGTGGTGTCGACGGCCTTGTCGACGGTGGTGTCGACGACAGTGTCGACGGTGGTGTCGACGACAGTGTCGACGGTGGTGTCGGCGACAGTGTCGACGGTGGTGTTGGCGACAGTGTCGACGGTGGTGTTGGCGACAGTGTCGACGGTGGTGTAGGCGACAGTGTCGACGGTGGTGTCGACGGCCTTGTCGACGGTGGTGTCGGCGACAGTGTCGACGGTGGTGTCGGCGACAGTGTCGACGGTGGTGTCGACGGCCGTGTCGACGGTGGTGTCGGCGACAGTGTCGACGGTGGTGTCGACGGCCTTGTCGACGGTGGTGTCGGCGGCCTTGTCGACGGTGGTGTTGGCGACAGTGTCGACGGTGGTGTCGGCCACCTTGTCGACGGTGGTGTAGGCGACAGTGTCGACGGTGGTGTCGGCGACAGTGTGGACGGTGGTGTTGGCGACAGTGTCGACGGTGGTGTAGGCGACAGTGTCGACGGTGGTGTCGACGGTGGTGTTGGCGGCCTTGTCGACGGTGGTGTCGGCGGCCATGTCGACGGTGGTGTCGGCGACAGTGTCGACGGTGGTGTCGGCGACAGTGTCGACGGTGGTGTCGGCCACCGTGTCGACGGTGGTGTGGGCGACAGTGTCGAAGGTGGTGTCGGCGGCCTTGTCGACGGTGGTGTCGGCGGCCTTGTCGACGGTGGTGTCGACGGCCTTGTCGACGGTGGTGTCGGCGACAGTGTCGACGGTGGTGTAGGCGACAGTGTCGACGGTGGTGTCGGCGACAGTGTCGACGGTGGTGTCGGCGACAGTGTCGACGGTGGTGTCGGCGACAGTGTCGACGGTGGTGTCGGCGACAGTGTCGACGGTGGTGTCGGCGGCCTTGTCGACGGTGGTGTTGGCGACAGTGTCGACGGTGGTGTAGGCGACAGTGTCGACGGTGGTGTTGGCGACAGTGTCGACGGTGGTGTCGGCGGCCTTGTCGACGGTAGTGTCAGCGGCCTTGTCGACGGTGGTGTCGGCTCCGATGGTGTTGGCGACAGTGTCGACACCGGTGGTTGTGGAGGTGTTATCAGTGCCGGTGGCGGCGGCAGTGTCAGTACCTGGCGCGGCGGAGTCGGCGGCGTTGTCGGCAACGGTGTCTGCGGCTGTGGCTGCGGAGGTGTCGTTGGCCACGTCAGTGGCCTTGTCTGAAAAGAGCCTGCGAGTAGGAAGCACAATCCATCAGCATACCCATCCGGAGAAGCCATGCCTTTACGGATGGGTCACAGAGAGAACATGCAAACTCCACACACACACATAGCCGAAGAAGAAGGCACACAGTCACAGGGAGAACGTGCGAACTCCACACGCACACAGCATCAAACTCATTCCCAGCCTCGGCAAGGCCATCAGCATAATCAAGGACAAGTCACATACTGGCCACTCCCTCTTTCAACTCTCCCATCAGGTATAGAAGTGTGAAAACACACAGATTCAGGGACAGTTTCTTCCCAGCAGTAATCAGGCAATTGAACGATCCTACCCCAACCAGAGAGCAGTGCAGAACTACTATCTACCTCATTGATGGCCCTTGGTCTATATTTGATCAGACTTTACTGGGTTTATCTTGCACTAAACATTATTCCCTGATCATGCATCTGTACGCTGTAAATAGCTCGACTGTAATCATGTATTGACTTTCCACTGACTGGATGCACGCAACAAAAAGCTTTTCTCTGTACCTCGGTAAACGTGACAATAAACTAAACTGACCCGGGTCTCTGGCGCTGTGAGGCAGCAGCTCTAATGTAAATTGAATTCCTTGAATTGTCCAAGAGCGTGTAGAATAACATAGAACTAGCGTGTGGGTGATCGTTGGTCAGCGTGGACTCGGTGGGCCAAAGGGCCAGTTTCCATGCTGTAGCTCTAAAACTAAACTAAGGAGGATTCAGCATATGTGGGGGATGGGAGCTAATTGAGATGGATAAGGATGCCAGAAACAAATTATGGCAGAATGAATAATGAACAGATGTTTAAAAACTGGAGTTCAATGGATGGTATAAAACATAGTTTGAGAGAAAGATGAATGGGGAAAAAAGGCGTAGACTAATTTCTAAATGGGGTGAGAATCCAGAAATCGGAGGTGCAAAAGGACTTGGAATTCTGGTGCAGGATTCCCAAAAAAATAATCAGCAAGACAAATCAGTGATAAAGAAGGCAAACGCAATAGTAGCATTTATTTAAAGAGGGCTAGAATACAAAAACAGGGATGTAATGCTGAGGCTCTATAAGGCGCTGGTTAGGCCACATTTGGAGTATTGTGAGCAATTTCATGCACCATATCTGAGGAAGGATGTGCTGGCTATGGAGAGGGTCCAGAGGAGGTTTACAAGAATGATCCTAGGAATGGGCGGGTTAATCTATGATGATCATTTATGAAGGCAGTGGGCCTGTACTCGCTGGAGTTAATTGAAATGCACCAAATAGTGAAAGGTTTGGACAGTATGGATGTGGATAGGATGTTTCCACTCATGGGAGAGTCTCAGACAAGGGTTCCCAGCCTGGGGTAAACTTACCCCCCAGAGGGAACATTTCACCTACCCAGGGGGCATATTTATTGATTCTGGATTTGTACATATTTTTTCTCATTGACTGATTGTGTTTGGTTCTGGTATACTGGTATCTGTTCATCATTAGTTGTTTATAAATAAGTGAAATAATATTGTAATGTGCCATTAAAGTTGCCAGGGTAAATGGGATGAAAACGGTTGGCAACCCCTGGTCTAAGACCAGAGCCTCAGTACTAAAGGACATTCCTTTAAGAAGGAGATGCGGAATGTCCTTAGTCAGAGGGTGGTGAATCTATGGAATTTATTGCCACAGGCGGCTGTGGAGGCCAAGTCATTGGATATTTTTAAGGATAGATTCTTGATTAGAACGGGTGTCAGGGATTATGGGGCGAAGGCAGGAGAATGGGGTTGAAAGGGAAAGATAGATCAGCCATAATTGAATGGTGGAGTAGACTTGAAGGGCCGAATGGCCTAATTCTGCTCCTGTAACTTATGATCGAGGGGTCAATGTTACCTGAGGTGTTAACATATGATGGACAAGTAAATGGGATTGTGGTGATGTCCATGATACAGAGAGTATTGCTCAACGTGGTGAAATCATGCACTGTCATCCCTTCTAAGCTTACTTTAGAGATATAGCATGGAAACGGGCCATTAGGCTGACCAAGTACGCGCCAACCAGCGATCACCCGTACACTGTATCTACCCTACTCACTGGGGGCAATTTTCAGAATTAATCTACACACCTGCACGTCTTTGGAATGAGGGGGGAATTCGGAGCACCCGGAGAAAACACACACAGTCACAGAGAGAACGTACACACTCTAGTTCCACCTGTTTGCATTTGGCCCATATTCCTCTCAACCTTTCCTATTTCCAGACATGTCAAAATGTCTTTTAAATTAAAGATAAGACACAAAATGCTGGAGTAACTCAGCGGGACGGGCAGCATTTCTGGAGAGAAGGAATGGGTGACGTTTCATGTTAAGACCCTTCTTCAGAGTGATGATGAGAGTGGGCACAGAGATAAAATGTAGTCAACGACAGTAAGACTAATGAGAGAACTGGGAAGGGGGAGGGATGGAGAGAGAGGGAAATGAAAGGGCTACTTAAAGTTAGAGAAGTCAATGTTCATACCACTGTAAGCTGCCCAGGCAAAATTAGAGGTGCTGTTCATAAGTTCATACGTGATAGGAGCCGAATTAGGCCATTCGGCCCATCAAGTCTACTCCGCCATTCAATCATGGCTGATCTATCTCTCTCTCCTATCCCTGTTCTCCTGCATTCTCCACATAACCCCTGACATCCGCGCTAATCAAAAATCTATCTATCTCTGTCAGTCTGAAGAAGGACCCGAAACGTTGCCTATTCCTTCTCTCCATAAATGCTGCCTCACACGCTCAGTTCCTCCAGCATTTTTGTCCACCTTCGATTTTTCCAGCATCTGCAGTTTCTTTCTTAAACAAAAATCTATCTATCTCTGCCTTTGAAATATCCATTGATGGCCTCCACAGCCTTCTGTGGCAAAGAATTCCACACAATCACCACCCTCTGACGAGCAGTAATTGCAAAAGACAACTGGATACCTCCAACCACCCTAATGTCAGGCCTCAGGAATCATACATGTTTACGTGTATCCAACATTGCTAATTATGACCAATGCAGTGAGCTGCAGCCAAAGCTCACGCTAAACCCACTAAATTATTTAATCTTCTTCAAACAGATCTCCTGGCAACAACATCAAGGAAGCTAATTTCAATTTGATCGTCCATACCCTACCTCCAGTTTGCGCTGGGCCCCACTCTGACAATGGAGGAGGCCAAGGACAGAAAGGTCAGTGTGGGAATGGGAGGAGAATTAAATGTTGAGCAAGCGGGAGATCAGGTAGGTTCTCCAGTAAAGTCTTGGAGGATAATCCAGAAAGGCTCTGGAACCAAAAGGCTCTGCTCACCATGGAGGGCAATGTCAAAGATCAATGAAAAACCAAAGATAGACACAAAAGGCTGGAGGAACTCAGCGGGACAGACAGCATCTCTGGAGAAAAGGGGCAGGTGATGTTTCGGGACTGAAATTAAATCTTTCCCATCTCACCTTCACCCTATGTCCTCTGGTTCTTGATTCCCAAACCCAGCATAACTGCGTTCACTTTATCTATTCCCCTCATGACAGTAATTGATTACTTCATCACTTGCCTGAGCTCTGCATTATTTCCCCTCTGTGTGATGTACGGAAATAGCATAAAATAGTAAGGCAGTGGTTTCACATGGATAGTTCGATAGTAACGGTGAATTTATAACTCAAAGTACCTGCTCAAAGAGAGATTCAGTGTGAAACAGGCTTCTCAACTCAACTTGTCCACACCGACCAACATGTCCCTGCTACACTAGTCCCACCTGCCTGTATTTGGTACATATCCCTCTAAACCTGCCCTATCCATCCAAATGTGTTTAAAATATTGTTATAGTCCACTACCCCCTCTGACAGCTCGCTCCATACACCTTCTATCCTCTGTGTAAAAAAGTGGCCCCTCAGGTTCCTATTAAATCTTTCCCCCCACACCTTAAGCCTATGTTCTCTGGTTCTCGATTTCCTCAATTCTGGGTAAATGACTGTGCATTTACCCAATCTATTCCTTTCATGATCTGATACACTTCTATAAGATCAGCCTCCTGCACTCCAAGGAATAAAGTCCTAGCCTGCCCAACCTCTCCCTATAGCTCAGGCCCTCGAGTCCTGGCAACATTTCGTAAAACTTCTCTGCACCCTCTCCTCCAGATTGACAAGATCTTTCCTCTAACAGGGATCATATGTGAAGCATAATGGATGGGTACATGGATAGGAACGGTTTAGGAAGGTTATGGGCCAAACACAGGCAGGTGGGACTAGTGTAGATGGGACATGTTGGTCAGTTTGAGTAAGTTGAGCCGAATGACCTGCTTGCATGTTGTGTGACTCTAGGCAGGAGAGATAATTATCCAGTGTTGACTGAATCCATGAGTGGCTAATCATCCCAACCCCGGGAAAAATACCTCAAACACTAACATCAAGCAGTGCGCATACGCAAACACACACAATGTACAGGTCCACCGACGATTCTGCGGCAACTGGTGGTCCAGACAAAATTACAAGTGCACTCTTGAAATGCCCCCAGAACTCCCCCTGAAAATGTGGTACCCAGGCCGGGTGAGGCGGCTTATCTTAACCTCACCGGGACTTGTGTGCCGATCGGTGGGATGAATTTGCCCCCTGCGGCCAGAGCCGGCAGATCCGTTCCAATTGCCCACTTACACGGCCAACTTTGTGAGCCGATATCTCAGCCCACCAGTGGCCTATATGGATGGCTCCAGTACCATTGAACTCCCCTCGAGACCGTGACCTCTTTTTGTCCGGCAAAAAGGATAATCCAGAAAGGCTCTGGAACTAAGGGTGCCGGAAAATCAGTGGTGGACCTGCACATGGCAGCATCTTTGACTGGTTTCATCACGGCCAGGTTTGGCAACTCGAAAGCCCAGGTAAGAAGGAGATTATAAAAGGTGGTGGACACTGCCCGGTCCATCGCGGATACTGACCACCCCAGCATTATACGGCCCTGAGAAAACAAGGCCTGTAGAACAAAAGGCTCTATTCACCATGGAGAGCAATGTCAAAGATCAATGAAAAACCGAAGATAAACACAAAAGGCTGGAGGAACTCAGTGGGACTGACAGCATCCCTGGAGAAAATGGGCAGGTGATGTTTCGGGTTTGATTACACTGTCCTGATTAATTTTACTGATTGTATGCCTTGTTGTCATCTTCTCCCCCGCCAACAATGAACCATTCTAGTCTGCAGAAGGGTCCCGACCCGAAATGTCACCCATACCTTGTCTCCAGAGATGCTGTCTGTCCTGCTGAGTTACTCCAGCATTTTGTATCTACCTTCGAATGAACCAATCTACTATTCCTTGATCATCATCTGCTTTCAAATGTCTTCCATATCTCTCATTTCCCTCACCCCTGACTCTCAGTCTGAAGAAGGGTCTCGACCCTAAACGTCACCCATTCCTTTTCTTCACAGATGCTGCCTGACCCACTGAGATATTCCAGATTTTGTGTCTATCTTTGGTTCAAACCAGCATCTGCTGTTCTGGTCCTTCCCACACATCAATGAGGGACCGTGTTCTCTGGGTTAACCAGATGCAGTGTTATTTTATTCTACTCACAGCCTCAGACGCTTCACCATACTAGTGCCTCGACGCGGGGGCTTGGATCGCCCCGACACATCGATCAACTGCCCCGACTGCAGGAGAAAAATGAGGGAAGAAGGTTAGACTTTATTGCCTTCCATCACAGTGAGGAATCCGCTGTGGTGGATGTTTATGTTAACTTTTATGTAGTTGTGTGTCTTGTTACTTTTTTTGTACGGCGAATTGGTAATTCGAATATCACTGTACCTTAATTGGTACAGGCGACAATAAAAGACCTTTGAAACCTTTGAAAACAAAGCTTTTCACTTTATCTCAGTACACATGACAATAATAAGCATAAAGTTCTCCAATACAGACTGGGCACAAACTAAACACCACCATAATGAGAAGAACTGATCCCCTGTAGATGGGAATTTGACATTGCATCTTATTCTGGTCTCTCTTCCAGCCATTTGCCCCCATCTTGCTCTACATTTAAGATAGTCACAAAATGCTGGAGTAGGTGATGTTACGGGTTAAGGCCCATCTTCAGACTGAGAGTCAGGGGTGAGGCAAACGAGAGATAGAGAGGGTGATATAAGGACTGCAGATGCTGGTTTACACTGAAGATAGGCATGAAACATCACCCATTCCTCCTATCCAGAGACAGCCGCCTGTCCCGCTAAGTTACTCCAGCATTTAGATAAAGTTCTATCGTATCGTAAGTCAGCATTTAATAGTTCAGTTTGTGACATATGACAATAAAATACACTTGACTCTTGACAGGTACATGGATAGGATAGGTATGGAGAGATGTGGAGCAAATGCAGGCAGGAGGACCTAGTGTAGATGGGGCATCTTGGTCAACGTGGGCAAGACAAAATGTGCAGGAACAGCAGATGCAGGATGACACTGAAGATAGGCACAAAATGCTGGAGAAACTCAGCGGGACAGCAAGATTACAACAGCGATATGAATATTGATTTTTACAACTTCAAGTAACCCTTGCCTTCCCTCTCTCTCCACCAATCCCAAACCCTAGTTAGAAACATAGAAAATAGGTGCAGTAGTAGGCCATTCGGCCCATCGAGCCTGCACCGCAATTCGATATGATCATGGTTGATCATCCAACTCAGTATCCCATCCCTGCCTTCTCTCCATACCCCCTGATCCCTTTAGCCACAAGGGCCACATCTAACTCCCTCTTAAATATAGCCAATGAACTGGCCTCAGCTACGTTCTGTGGCAGAGAATTCCACAGATTCACCACTCTCTGTGTAAAAAATGATTTTCTCATCTCGGTCCTAAAAAACTTCCCTCTTATCCTTAAAATGTGACCCCTAGTTCTGCACTTCCCCAATATTAGGAATAATATTCCTGCATCTAGCCTGTCCAACCTCTTAAGAATTTTGTAAGTTTCTATAAGATCCCACCTTAATCTTCTGAATTCTAGTGAGTACAAGCCGAGTCTATCCAGTCTTTCTTCATATGAAAGTCCTGCCATCCCAGGAATCAGTCTGGTGAACCTTCTCTGTACTCCCTCTATGGCAAGAATGTCTTTCCTCAGATTAGGAGACCAAAACTGTACACAATACTCCAGATGTGGTCTCACCAAGACCCTGTACAACTGCAATAGAACCTCCCAGCTCTTATACTCAAATCCTTTTGCTATGAATGCTAACATACCATTTGCTTTCTTCACTACCTGCTGCACCTGCATTCCTACTTTCAATGACACCATGACACCCAGGTCTCGTTGCATCTCCCCTTTTCCTAATCGGCCACCATTCTCCAACTAGCTTCATTGTCCTGTGAAACGTCACCTATCCATGTTCTACACAGATGCTGCCTGACCCGCTGAGCTACTCCAGCAATCTGTAAAACGTCATCTATCCATATTCTTCACAGATGCTGCCTGACACGCTGAGTTACTCCAGTACTCGGTGAAACGTCACCTACCCATGTTCTCCTCAGATGCTGCCTGACCCGCTAAGTTACTCCAGCACTCCGTGAAATGTCATCTATCAATGTTATAACCATATAACCATATAACAATTACAGCACGGAAACAGGCCATCTTGGCCCTTCTAGTCCGTGAAGAACACTTATTTTCCCCTAGTCCCATCTACCTGCACTCAGACCATAACCCTCCATTCCTTTCCCATCCATATGCCTATCCAATTTATTTTTAAATGATAAAATTGAACCTGCCTCCACCACTTCCACTGGAAGCTCATAGCACACAGCTACCACTCTCTGAGTAAAGAAGTTCCCCCTCATGTTACCCCTAAACTTCTGTTCCTTAATTCTCAAGTCATGTCCTCTTGTTTAAATCTTCCCTACTCTCAATGGGAAAAGCTTGTCCATGTCAACTCTGTCTTATCCCTCTCATCATTTTAAAGACCTCTATCAAGTGCCCTCTTAACCTTCTGCGCACCAAAGAATAAATACCTTTGTTCGACCTTTCTCTGTAACTTAGTTGCTGAAACCCAGGCAACATTCTAGTAAATCTTCTCTGTACTCTCTCTATTTTGTTGACATCCTCCCTATAATTAGCCAACCAAAATTGTACACCATACTCCAGAATTGGCCTCACCAATGCCTTGTACAATTATAACATTACATTCCAGCTTCTATACTCAATGCTCTGATTTATAAAGGCCAGCACACCAAAAGCTTTCTTTACCACCCTATCTACGTGAGATTCCACCTTCAGGGAACTGTGCACAGTTAATCCCTAGATCCCTCTGTTCAACTGCATTCCTCAATTTAGAATA
Organism: Amblyraja radiata; assembly: GCF_010909765.2. Classification (NCBI taxonomy): domain Eukaryota; kingdom Metazoa; phylum Chordata; class Chondrichthyes; order Rajiformes; family Rajidae; genus Amblyraja; species Amblyraja radiata. The sequence continues at coordinate 318,070 of NW_022630123.1, forward strand.
GTAGAATAGTTTCTTTATTGTCATTGTAACATGAACCATGTACAACGAAATTGTAAAATGTCAGCCAGTCAGTGCACCATTCAAACATTTCTAAAAGCTAACGATACATACAAGGTAAAATATTTAAAAAAAGATAAACAACTAAAATAAATATCATGAAAATAGCACCCATAAACACCCAGCCCTACATCCTTCTGTCGATTTCACAGTCTCTTAGTATGTATCGCCCCTGCGTTCCTTGGCGGCTACATTTAGTGCCTTTATAGCAGTGGGGTAAAAACTGTTTTTAAGTCTGTTTGTCCTTGTCCTTGTAGATCTGTACCGTCTGCCTGACGGTAACAGTTCAAACAGGGAGTGTCCGGGGTGGGAAATGTCCTTTATAATACTCTGGGATTTTTTGATGCGACCCGACAGGAAGCTATTTATCCACATGCAGGTGGAGTGTGGAAGTCCCAAGTCCCCCAGTTTGTCCACCAGTTTGTGGGGAAGGATGGTATTAAAGGCAGAGCTGTAGTCCACAAAGAGCATCCGCACGTAGCTCCCCCGCTGCTGCAGGTGGGACAGTGCAGCATGGAGAGCTGTGGCTACAGCGTCCTCTGTAGATCTATTCGCTCTGTACGCAAACTGGTGGGGGTCAAAGCTTCGGGGCAGGAGTGATGTGATATGACCCCGCTACCATTTACCATGTACATCCTATTTTGATTTGTCCTGCCAAGATGTAGCACCTCACACTTATCAGCATTAAACTCCATCTGCCATATTTTAGCCCACACAGCCGGCCTAAATCTCTCTGTAGACTTTGAAAATCTACTTCATTATCCACAACACCACCTATCTTAGTATCATCTGTAAACTTACTAAACCAATTTACCACACCATCATCCAGATCATTAATGTACATGATAAACAACAGTGGACCCAACACAGATCCCTGAGGCACCCCACTAGTCACTGGCCTCCAACCTGACAAACAGCCATCCACCATTACTCTCTGGCATCTCCCATTCAGCCACTGTTGAATCTATTTTGCTACTCCACCATTAATACCCAAAAATTGAACCTACTTAACCAACCTTCTGTGAGGAACCTTGTTAAAGGCCTTACTGAAGTCCATATAGACAACATCCACTGCTTTACCCTCATTATTTTTCCGAGTAACCTTTTCAAAAAATTCAAGATTAATCAAACATGACCTTCCAGGCACAAATCCATGTTGACTGTTCCTAATCAGATCCTGTTGATCCAGATGCATATATATATATTATCTCTAAGTATACTTTTCATTAATTTGCCCACCACTGACGTCAAACTAACAGCTCTATAATTGCTAGGTTTACTCTCAGAACCCTTTTTAAACAATGGAACAACATGCACAGCACGCCAATCCTCCGGCACTATTCCCGTTTCTAATGACATTTGAAATATTTCTGTTATAGCCCCTGTATTTCTACACTAACTTCCCTCAAGACCTATCCACTTTAATATTTTTTTAAAGTGTCAGTACTTCCTCTTCTTTGAATCTCATAGTTTCCATAGCTATTCTACTTGTTTCCCTTACATCACATAATTCAATATCCTTCTCCAGAGATGTTCTCCAGAGATGCCCCCAAACATTTGTCGTGGGGGGCGGGGGGGGCGGGGGAAGGGGGGTGAAGTTGAAGACTGGAGACAGGATTGTCACTGGATGGATAGGATTCTCTCCCATAAAGAAAAGCTCAGAGGTGGCAGTAGAGCCCTATGTCCCCAATGTAGGGGGTCCAGAACCAGGGGGTCGCAGTTTAAGAATAAGACCCGCTGAGTCACTCCACCTTTTATCTTGGTCTATTAACGGATTCAAATCTACCTTAGATTTCCTTTTATCATCCTGCTTGGCATTTTCCACTGGGATTTTCGATACAGGTTCCATTGTTTCTAAATACGTAGAGTGAATTTTAAAGCTCTGATCTGTTCAATATCTCGCAAACTGTGAACCCACTTTAAGTTGATGGATGGAATGGAGCCCGTCCGTCTCTCATGGTTACGGATGCAGTTCATTGTGATGTCGCCGGCCAGGCACATTATGAGGTCACCTCTGATTATGATGGTTTACAAACTTGCGATCTTATGAATGGAAGGCCGGCCCAGAAGGGAATAAACCACTTCACCATATGACCACAGGTCACAGTGGTTATAACCAACTGGACTCAAGTGTTAGATACAAGGAACTCAGTTCAATTGAGTTTATTGTCACGTGTACAGAGAAATGCTTTTTGTCGCATGTTAAAAAGTTAGCAGAAGGACAATGCATGATTACAATCGAGCCATTTACAATGTATAGATACATGGTAAGGGAATAACGTTTAGTGCAAGGTAAAGCCAGCAAGGATAGTCCGAGGGTCACCAATGAGGTAGATAGTAGTTCAGAACTGCTCTCTGGTTGTGGTAGGATGATTCAGTTGCCTGATAACAGCTGGGAAGAAACTGTCCCTGAATCTGGAGGTGGGTGTTTTCACACTCCTGTACCTTTCCTAATTTGCAGAAGGACATTCTTACTATTGAGGGAGTGCAGCGTAAGTTCACCAGGTCAATATCCGGGCTGACGGGACTTACGTATGATGAAAGAATGGGTAGAATGGGCTTGAATTCGCTGGAAATGAGAAGGATGAGAGGGCATCTTATGAAAACATATAACATTCTTAAAGGAGTTAAGGCTAGATGCAGGAATAATGTTCCCGATGTTGGGGGAGTCCAGAGCCAGGGGTCACAGTTTAAGAATAACGGGTTAGGCCATTTGGAACTCAGAAGAGGGAAAACATTTTCACGCAGAAAATCTGTAGAATTCTCTGCCACAGAAGGCAGTGGAGGCCAATTCACTAGATGTTTTCAAGTGAGTGTTAGATGTGGCTCTTAGGACTAACAGAATCAAGGGATATGGGGAGATAGCAGGATTGGGGTATTGATTTTGGATGATTAGCCAAAATCATATTGAAAGGCGGTGCTGGCTCAAAGGGCCGAATGGACTACTCCTGCACCTATTTTCTATGTTTCTACGTCATGGTGAGTCCAGCACTCATTGACGTCTGGTCAGGAAGACGGGTCCTGAACCAAAACGTCACCCACTCGTGTTCTCCAGAGATGCTGCTCAACCCGCTGAGTTACTCCAGCACAAACAATATTAAATCTCAAGTGTTTTCATTTTGAGATACAGTGTGGCAACGGGCCATTTGGCCCACCGAGTCCACGCCGACCAGTATTCACATCTACACCCGCACTATCCTACACACTGGGGATTTTTACCAAAGCCAATTAACCTACAAACTTGCACGTCTTTGGAGTGTGGGAGGAAACCGGAGCACCCGTAGAAAACCCACGCGGGTCACGAGGAGAACATACAAACTCTGTACAGACAGCACCTGGGTCTCCGGCGCTGTGAGGCAGCAACTCTACCGCTGAGCCACACTGCCATGTTGGGGAAAAATACTTAAAAAGCAGCAGAATATTTTTGACATTTGCCAAATGAGAGTTGTCTATAGTCAAAGTGTGTGTAGTTTGTTCCTGGCACGAAAATACTTCTGCTTTATCAGTTTCACACTTTAACTCTATAAACCTAAAGACTCCATTGTTGGAATGCAATTCAATTTTTGACAAATCTGAACACCTTCACAGACAGATATAAAGCACACAGAGGGATTACTGGAGTACATTTCCCCTTTGTAGTCCCTGAGAAATCAGTGGCTGTGGCAGAGAGTTGTTCTGATGTTCTAAGCCATGCCAATCCAGATATGACTGAATGACGGAGAGGACTTGATGTGCCAAATGGAGAAGGAACATCTCATTGGGTTTTAAAGTTTGCAGAGGGCTGACATACAACTTCCTTAGCATCAAGTGAATTGATCAGCATGGTGGCGCAGCGATAGACTAAGAGTTGCTGCCTTACAGTGCCAGAGACCCGGGTTCGATCCTGACTACGTGTGCTTGTAGTTTGTACCTTCTCCCTGTGACCCGCGTGGGTTTCCTTCGGGTGCTCTGGTTTCCTCCGACATTCTAGAGATGTGCTGGTGTGTAGGTTAATTGATGTCTGTAAATTGCCCCTAGTGTGAAGGATATAGGACTAGTGTACAGGTGATCGTTGGTTGGCGTGGACTCGGTGGGCAGAAGGGCCTGTTTTCACGCCATCTCTCTAAAACAAACTATTGCCGTTACCTCGTTGGTCTCAGTTTAACATTGTTTGTGAATGTCAGCAAAGTGCAAGATTCTTTCTATAGCCCTCAGACCAGTGAGCCCATGTGTTCATATCTTTAACCAGACAGTCAGAACCTTTTTTAGTTTAGTTTAGAGATACAGCACAGAATCAGGCCCTTCAGCCCACCGCGTCCACGTCAACCAGCGATACCCGTGCATTAAACTACCCCGCGCACACTAGAGACAATTTACATTTATACCAAATTAACCTTACTGTCTAGACTGACATCTTCAACCTGTCACATGCCCAAGCAGTTGTCCCCACGTGCCTTAAAACCACCTCCATCGTGCCAGTGCCAAAACACTCCACTGCGTCGAGCCTCAACGACTTCTGCCCAGTTGCACTTACTCCATCATCACCAAGTGCTTAGAGAGGCTGGTCCTGGCACACCTCAAAGGCTGCCTACCTCCCACACTGGACCCCTATCAGTTTGCCTACCGCAAGAACAGGAGTACGGAGGATGCCATCTCAACGGCACTTCACTCCGCCCTCTCCCACCTCGACAACAGAGACACCTACATGAGAATGCTGTTAATCTCAGCATTTAACATCATTATCCCCTCAAAACTGATCACCAAACTCAGCGACCTGGGCATCGACCCCTCCCTCTGCAACTGGATACTGGACTTTCTAACCAACAGACCCCAGTCTGTTAGGTCAGACAACCACACCTCTTCAATTCTCACCCTGAACACCGGCGTTCCACAGGGCTGTGTGCTGAGCCCCCTCTACTCCCTCTTCACCTACACTGCACACCTGTACATGGTACTAACACCATCATCAAGTATGCAGATGATACAACGGTGATTGGCCTCATCAGCGACAATGATGAGTCGGCCTATAGGGAGGAGGTCCAGCTCCTAGCAGCATGGTGCGCTGACAACAACCTGGCCTGTAACTACAAGAAGACCAACGAGCTCATTGTGGACTACAGGAAGTCTAGGGGCGGCACGCACACCCCCATCCACATTAACGGGACGGAGGTGGAACGTGTTTCTAGCTTCAGGTTCCTGGGGTCAACATCTCTGATGACCTCTCTTGGACCCACAATACCTCAACTCTGGTCAAGAAGGCTCACCAGCATCTCTTCTTCATGAGGAGACTAAAGAAGGTCCATCTGTCTCCTCAGATTCTGGTGAACTTCTACCGCTGCACCATCGAGAGCATCCTTACCAACTGTACCACAGTATGGTATGGCAACTGCTCTGTCTCCGACCGGAAGGCATTGCAGAGGGTGGTGAAAACTGCCCAACGCATCACCGGTTCCTCACTCCCCTCCATTGAGTCTGTCCAAAGCAAGCGATGTCTGCGAAGGGCGTGCAGGGGCGGGGCGGGCACCAAGGTAGCGGGGCGGGGCACCAACGTAGCGGCGCGGGGCACCAAGATAGCGGGGGGGGGGGCACCAAGGTAGCGGGGCGGGGCACCAAGGTAGCGGGGCGGGGCGGGCACCAAGGTAGCGGGGCGGGGCGGGCACCAAGGTAGCGGGGCGGGGCGGGCACCAAGGTAGCGGCGCGGGGCATCAAAGTAGCGGGGCGGGGCGGGGCACCAACGTAGCGGCGCGGGGCACCAAGGTAGCGGGGCGGGGCTGGCACCAAGGTAGCGGGGCGGGGCGGGCATCAAGGTAGCGGGGCACCAAGGTAGCGGGGCGGGGCATCAAGGTAGCGGGGCGGGGAACCAAGGTAGCGGGGCGGGGCATCAATGTAGCGGGGCGGGGCATCAAGGTAGCGGGGCGGGGCATCAAGTTAGCGGGGCATCAAGGTAGCGGCGCGGGGCGGGGGAACCAAGGTAGCGGGGCGGGGCATCAAGGTAGCGGGGCGGGGCACCAAGGTAGCGGGGCGGGGCATCAAGGTAGCGAGGCGGGGCATCAAGGTAGCGGGGCGGGGCATCAAGGTAGTGGGGCGGGGCGGGCATCAAGGTAGCGGGGCGGGGCACCAAGGTAGCGGGGCAGGGCACCAAGGTAGCGGGGCGGGGCACCAAGGTAGCGGGGCGGGGCATCAAGGTAGCGGGGCGGGGCATCAAGGTAGCGGGGCGGGGCATCAAGGTAGTGGGGCACCAAGGTAGCGGGGCGGGGCATCAAGGTAGCGGGGCGGGCACCAAGGTAGCGGGGCATCAAGTTAGCGGGGCATCAAGGTAGCGGGGCACCAAGGTAGCGGGGCGGGGCATCAAGGTAGCGGGGCGGGGCGGGGAACCAAGGTAGCGGGGCGGGGCATCAAGGTAGCGGGGCGGGGCATCAAGTTAGCGGGGCTGGGCATCAAGGTAGCGGGGCGGGGCGGGGAACCAAGGTAGCGGGGCGGGGCATCAAGGTAGCGGGGCGGGGCACCAAGGTAGCGGGGCGGGCATCAAGGTAGCGGGGCGGGGCGGGCACCAAGGTAGCGGCGCGGGGCGGGCACCAAGGTAGCGGGGCGGGGCACCAAGGTAGCGGGGCAGGGCACCAAGGTCGCGGGGCGGGGCATCAAGGTCGCGGGGCGGGGCATCAAGGTAGCTGGGCGGGCACCAAGGTAGCGGGGCGGGGCATCAAAGTAGCGGGGCGGGGCGGGGAACCAAGGTAGCGGGGCGGGGCATCAACGTAGCGGGGCGGGGCACCAAGGTAGCGGGTCGGGGCGGGGCACCAAGGTAGCGGGGCGGGGCACCAAGGTAGCGGGGCGGGGCATCAAGGTAGCGGGGCGGGGCACCAAGGTAGCGGGGCGGGGCGGGCACCAAGGTAGCGGGGCGGGGCATCAAGGTAGCGGGGCGGGCATCAAGGTAGCGGGGCGGGGCATCAAGGTAGCGGGGCGGGGCACCAAGGTAGCGGGGCGGGGCACCAAGGTAGCGGGGCGGGGCATCAAGGTAGCGGGGCGGGGCACCAAGGTAGCGGGGCGGGGCATCAAGGTAGCGGGGCGGGGCATCAAGTAGCGGGGCGGGGCGGGGCGGGGCACCAAGGTAGCGGGGCGGGGCACCAAGGTAGCGGGGCGGGCACCAAGGTAGCGGGGCGGGGCACCAAGGTAGCGGGGCGGGGCGGGCATCAAGGTAGCGGGGCGGGGCATCAAGGTAGCGGGGCGGGGCATCAAGGTAGCGGGGCGGGCATCAAGGTAGCGGGGCGGGGCATCAAGGTAGCGGGGCGGGGCACCAAGGTAGCGGGGGGCGGGCATCAAGGTAGCGGGGCGGGCACCAAGGTAGCGGGGCGGGGCATCAAGGTAGCGGGGCGGGCATCAAGGTAGCGGGGCGGGGCGGGCGGGCCCAAGGTAGCGGGGCGGGGCACCAAGGTAGCGGGGCGGGGCATCAAGGTAGCGGGGCGGGGCGGCATCAAGGTAGCGGGGCGGGGCATCAAGGTAGCGGGCGGGGCGGGCACCAAGGTAGCGGGGCGGGGCATCAAGGTAGCGGGGCGGGGCACAAAGGTAGCGGGGCGGGGCATCAAGGTAGCGGGCGGGGCGGCACAGGTAGCGGGGCGGGGCATCAAGGTAGCGGGGCGGGGCACCAAGGTAGCGGGGCGGGGCACCAAGGTAGCGGGGCGGGGCACCAAGGTAGCGGGGCGGGGCACCAAGGTAGCGGGGCGGGGCATCAAGGTAGCGGGGCGGGGCATCAAGGTAGCGGGGCGGGGATCAAGGTAGCGGGGCGGGGCACCAAGGTAGCGGGGCGGGGCATCAAGGTAGCGGGGCGGGCACCAAGGCAGCGGGGCGGGGCATCAAGTAGCGGGGCGGGGCACCAAGGTAGCGGGGCATCAAGGTAGCGGGGCATCAAGGTAGCGGGGCACCAAGGTAGCGGGGCGGGGCATCAAGGTAGCGGGGCGGGGCGGGGACCAAGGTCGCGGGGCGGGGCACCAAGGTAGCGGGGGGCGGGCACAAGGTAGCGGGGGGGGGGCACCAAGGTAGCGGGGCGGGGCGGGCACCAAGGTAGCGGGGCGGGGCATCAAGGTAGCGGGGCCGGGCGGGCACCAAGGTAGCGGGGCGGGGCACCAAGGTAGCGGGGCGGGGCGGGCACCAAGGTAGCGGGGCGGGGCACCAAGGTAGCGGGGCGGGCGGGCACCAAGGTAGCGGGGCGGGGCATCAAGGTAGCGGGGCGGGGCACCAAGGTAGCGGGGCGGGGCATCAAGGTAGCGGGGCGGGGCATCAAGGTAGCGGGGCGGGGCACCAAGGTAGCGGGGCGGGGCATCAAGGTAGCGGGGCGGGGCATCAAGGTAGCGGGGCGGGGCACCAAGGTAGCGGGGCGGGGCACCAAGGTAGCGGGGCGGGGCACCAAGGTAGCGGGGCGGGGCACCAAGGTAGCGGGGCGGGGCACCAAGGTAGCGGGGCGGGCATCAAGGTAGCGGGGCGGGGCACCAAGGTAGCGGGCGGGCATCAAGGTAGCGGGGCGGGGCATCAAGGTAGCGGGGCGGGGCACCAAGGTAGCGGGGCGGGGCACCAAGGTAGCGGGGCGGGGCATCAAGGTAGCGGGGCGGGGCATCAAGGTAGCGGGGCGGGGCACCAAGGTAGCGGGGCGGGGCATCAAGGTAGCGGGGCGGGGCACCAAGGTAGCGGGGCGGGGCGGGCACCAAGGTAGCGGGGCGGGGCACCAAGGTAGCGGGGCGGGCATCAAGGTAGCGGGGCGGGGCACCAAGGTAGCGGGGCGGGGCGGGCACCAAGGTAGCGGGGCGGGCTTCAAGTAGCGGGGCGGGCGGGGCACCAAGGTGGCGGGCGGGGCACCAAGGTAGCGGGGCGGGGCACCAAGGTAGCGGGGCGGGCACCAAGGTAGCGGGGCGGGGCACCAAGGTAGCGGGGCGGGCACCAAGGTAGCGGGGCGGGGCACCAAGGTAGCGGGGCGGGGCGGGCACCAAGGTAGCGGGGCGGGGCGGGGCACCAAGGTAGCGGGGCGGGGCACCAAGGTAGCGGGGCGGGGACCAAGGTAGCGGGGCGGGCACCAAGGTAGCGGGGCGGGGCACCAAGGTAGCGGGGCGGGGCACCAAGGTAGCGGGGCGGGCACCAAGGTAGCGGGGCGGGGCACCAAGGTAGCGGGGGGCGGGCATCAAGGTAGCGGGGGGGCACCAAGGTAGCGGGGCGGGGCATCAAGGTAGCGGGGCGGGGCGGGCACCAAGGTAGCGGGGCGGGGCATCAAGGTAGCGGGGCGGGCACCAAGGTAGCGGGGCGGGCATCAAGGTAGCGGGGCGGGGCGGGGAACCAAGGTAGCGGGGCGGGGCATCAAGGTAGCGGGGCGGGCACCAAGGTAGCTGGGCGGGGCACCAAGGTAGCGGGGCGGGGCACCAAGGTAGCGGGGCGGGGCACCAAGGTAGCGGGGCGGGCACCAAGGTAGCGGGGCGGGGCATCAAGGTAGCGGGGCGGGCCCCAAGGTAGCGGGGCGGGGCGGGCACCAAGGTAGCGGGGCGGGGCATCAAGGTAGCGGGGCGGGGCACCAAGGTAGCGGGGCGGGGCACCAAGGTAGCGGGGCGGGGCACCAAGGTAGCGGGGCGGGGCACCAAGGTAGCGGGGCGGGCACCAAGGTAGCGGGGCGGGGCACCAAGGTAGCGGGGCGGGGCACCAAGGTAGCGGGGCGGGCACCAAGGTAGCGGGCGGGCACCAAGGTAGCGGGGCGGGGCACCAAGGTAGCGGGGCGGGCATCAAGGTAGCGGGCGGGGCACCAAGGTAGCGGGGCGGGGCACCAAGGTAGCGGGGCGGGGCATCAAGGTAGCGGGGCGGGGCACCAAGGTAGCGGGGCGGGCATCAAGGTAGCGGGGCGGGGCATCAAGGTAGCGGGGCGGGGCACCAAGGTAGCGGGGCGGGCATCAAGGTAGCGGGGCGGGGCACCAAGGTAGCGGGGCGGGGCACCAAGGTAGCGGGGCGGGCACCAAGGTAGCGGGGCGGGGCACCAAGGTAGCGGGGCGGGGCACCAAGGTAGCGGGGCGGGCATCAAGGTAGCGGGGCGGGCACCAAGGTAGCGGGGCGGGGCATCAAGGTAGCGGGGCGGGGCACCAAGGTAGCGGGCGGGCGGGCACCAAGGTAGCGGGGCGGGCATCAAGGTAGCGGGGCGGGCACCAAGGTAGCGGGGCGGGGCACCAAGGTAGCGGGCGGGGCACCAAGGTAGCGGGGCGGGGCACCAAGGTAGCGGGGCGGGGCACCAAGGTAGCGGGGCGGGCACCAAGGTAGCGGGGCGGGCATCAAGGTAGCGGGGCCAGGTAGCGGGGCGGGCATCAAGGTAGCGGGGCGGGGCATCAAGGTAGCGGGGCGGGGCACCAAGGTAGCGGGGCGGGGCATCAAGGTAGCGGGGCGGGCACCAAGGTAGCGGGGCGGGGCACCAAGGTAGCGGGGCGGGGCACCAAGGTAGCGGGGCGGGCACCAAGGTAGCGGGGCGGGGCACCAAGGTAGCGGGGCGGGCACCAAGGTAGCGGGGCGGGCACCAAGGTAGCGGGGCGGGGCGGGCACCAAGGTAGCGGGGCGGGCATCAAGGTAGCGGGGCGGGCACCAAGGTAGCGGGGGGGGGGCATCAAGGTAGCGGGGCGGGGCACAAGGTAGAGGGGCGGGGCATCAAGGTAGCGGGGCGGGGCATCAAGGTAGCGGGGCGGGGCATCAAGGTAGCGGGGCGGGGCATCAAGGTAGCGGGGCGGGGCATCAAGGTAGCGGTGCGGGGCACCAAGGTAGCGGGGCGGCGGGCATCAAGGTAGCGGGGCGGGGCACCAAGGTAGCGGGGGCGGGGCATCAAGGTAGCGGGGGGCGGGCACCAAGGTAGCGGGTCGGGCACCAAGGTAGCGGGGCGGGGCGGGCACCAAGGTAGCAAGGTAGCGCTGTGTGTAAACGCCATAGCACAATGTGTAAAGACAATAGCGCTCCAGTTGGTAGCGTTATAATTGGAACCCATAGCGCTGTTTGTTTAAATTCCCACTCGCTAAACTGACAGCGCTACTTAAACCTGTAGCGGGACAGGCAGATCAAAGCTTACAAAAATAAGCATCCAGATCTTGAAATTTAAAATAGTAATAGTATTTTGTTACAGTATGACTTTTAATATCCTTGCATTTTTTCAGCCGCAAGATGAAACAGGAAGTCGGGACGATTTTTAAAAATTCCGTAATTTAAAAGCCAATCTGTACATCCGTATTCTTATCACATTTCCGTACAAAATACGGAAAATCCGTACTACTTGGCAGCCCTCCTAAACCCCAACACCAGCCGCTAAACCACAACACCAGTAGCTAAACACCAACACCAGCCTCGAAACCCCAACAGTAGCCGTTAAACCCCAACACCAGCCGCAAAACCCCAACACCAGCCGCAAAACCCCAACGGTAGCCGTAAAGCCCCAACGTCAGCTGCAAAACCCCAACGCCAGCCGCTAAACGCCAAGCCCTCTAAACCCAACGCAAGCTTTTAAAGCCCAATGCGTAGCTAAACCCCAACGCCAGTAGCTAAACCCCAACGCCAAGCTCTAAACCCCACGCCAAGCGGCTAAACCCCCAACACCAAGCGCTTAACCCCAACGCCATAGCTAACCCCGCCAGTAGCTAAAAACCCCAACGCCAGTAGCTAACCCCAACGCCATAGCAACCCAACGCCAGTAGCTAAACCCCAACGCCAAGCGCTAAACCCCAACGCCAGCGCTAAACACCCCAACGCCCAGCTAGCTAAACCCCCAACGCACGCTAAGCACCCGCTACTAACCCCAACGCCAGCCGCTAAACCCCACGCCAGCGCTACACCCCAACGCCAGCAGCTAAACCCCAACGCCAGTAGCTAACCCAACGCAAGTAGCTAACCCCAACGCCAGAGCTAAACCCAACGCCACAGCTAAACCCCAACGCCAGCAGCTAAACCCCAACGCCAGTACGAAACCCCAACGCCAGTAGCTAAACCCAACGCCAAGCTAAACCACAACGCCAGCAGCGCAACCCCAACGCCAGCGCTCAAACCCAACGCCAGCCGCTAAACCCCAACGCCAGCCGCTAACCCCAACGCCAGCCGCTAACCCCAACGCCAGCAGCTCAACCCCAACGCCAGCCGCTAAACCCCAACGCCAGTAGCTAAACCCCAACGCCAGTAGCTAAACCCCAACGCCAAGCGCTAAACCCCAACGCCAAGCTAAACCCCAACGCCAGTAGCTAAACCCCAACGCCAAGCGCTAAACCCCAACGCCAAGTGCTAAACCCCAACGCCAGCCGCTAAACCCAACGCCAGCCGCTACAGCCACAACGCCAGCAGCTAAACCCAACGCCAGCCGCGCAAACCCCAACGCCAGCGCTAACCCCAACGCCAGCCGCTCAACCCCAACGCCAGCCGCTCAAACCCCAACGCCAGCGCTAACCCCAACGCCAGCAGCTAAACCCCAACGCCAGCCGCTAAACCCCAACGCCAGCCGCTAAACCCCAACGCCAGCCGCTCAAAGCCCCAACGCCAGCCGCTCAACCCCAACGCTAAACACCACGCATACAAACCCCAACGCCAGTAGCTAAACCCAACGCCAGTAGCTAACCCGCCAGTATGGCTAACACCCCAAGCCAGGAGCTAAATACCCCAAAACGTCAAGCGCTAAATCCCAACGTCAAGTGCTAATCCCAACCCAAGCGCATAAACGCAACGATAACCCCCAACGCCAAATCCCAATCGCCAGTAGCTAAAACTCCAACGCCAGTGCTAAACCCCAACCCAGTAAGCTAAACCCCAACGCCAGTAGTAAACCCCAACGCCAGTAGCTAAACCCCAACACCAAGCGCTAAAACCCCAACGCCAAGCGCAAAAACCACAACGTCAAGCGCTAAACCCAACGCCAGTAGCTAAACCCCAACGCCAAGAAGCGCTAAACCCCAACACCAGCAGCTACACCCCAACGCCAGCAGCTAACACCCAACGCCAGTAGCTAAAACCCCAACGTTGTGCAAACCCCAACGTCAAGCGCTAAACCCCAACGCCAGCCGCTCAACCCGAACGCCAGCCGCTAAACCCCAACGCCAGCAGCTAAACCCCAACGCCAGCCGCTACACTCCAACGACAAACGCTAAACCCCATCGCCAGTAGCTAAACCCCAACGCCAGTAGCTAAACCCCAACGTCAAGCGCTAAACCCCAACGCCAAGCGCAAAACCCCAACGCCAGACGCTAAACCCCAACGCCAGCCGCTAAACCCCAACGCCAGCCGCGCAACCCCAACGCCAGCCGCGCAACCCCAACGCCAGCCGCTCAACCCCAACGCCAGTCGCTCAACCCCAACGCCAGCAGGTCAACCCCAACGCCAGCAGCTAAACCCCAACGCCAGCAGCTAAACCCCAACGCCAGCCGCTACACCCCAACCACAGCAGCTGAACCCCAACGCCAGCAGCTGAACCCCAACGCCAGCAGCTACACCCCAACGCCAGGAGCTAAACGCCAACGCCAGGAGCTAAAGGCCAACGCCAGGAGCTAAACCCCAACGTCAAACGCAAAACCCCGCCAGTAGCCAAACCCCAACGCCAGCAGCGCAACCCCAACGCCAGCCGCTCAACCCCAACCCCAGCCGCTCAACCCCAACGCCAGCCGCTCAACCCCAACGCCAGCCGCTCAACCCCAACCTCTAAACCCCAGCCGCTACACCCCAATGGCACACGCTAAACCCCAACGCCAGTAGCTAAACCCCAGCGCCAGTAGCTAAACCCCAACGCCAAGCGCTAAACCCCAACGCCAGTAGCTAAACCACAAGGTCAAGCGCTAAACCCCAACGCCAAGTGCTAAACCCCAACGCCAGCCGCTAAATCGCAAAGCCAGCCGCTACAGCCACACGCCAACGCCAGCCGCGCAACCCCAACGCCAGCCGCTCAACCCCAACGCCAGCCGCTAAACCCCAACGCCAGCCGCTAAACCCCAACGCCAGCCGCTAAACCACAACGCCAGCCGCTAAACCCAGACGCCAACCGCTACACCCAAACACCAGCAGCTACACCCCAACGCCAGCAGCTAAACCCCAACGCCAGTAGCTAAACCCCAACGTCGTGCAAAACCCCAACGTCAAGCGCTAAACCCCAACGCCAGCCGCTAAACCCCAACGTCAGCCGCTAAACCACGCCAGCCGCTAAACCCCAACGCCAGCAGCTCCGCCCCAACGCCAGCCGCTAAACCCCAACGCCAGTAGTTAAACCCCAACGTCAAGCGCTAAACCCCAACGCCAGCCGCTCAACCCCAACGCCAGCCGCTCAACCCCAACGCCAACAGCTCAACCCCAACGACAGCAGCTAAACCACAACGCCAGCAGCTAAACCCCAACGCCAACAGCTCAACCGCAACGACAGCAGCTAAACCACAACGCCAGCAGCTAAACCCCAACGTCGTGCAAAACCCCAACGTCAAGCGCTAAACCCCAACGCCAGCCGCTAAACCCCA
>NW_022630123.1:333076-390576 GCF_010909765.2 Amblyraja radiata
GCCAAACAACTTTTTAGTGCATTGCCGCCACCAACTGGTATGGAGTGTGGATCAAATAACATTATTACATATACTAATAACCTATATCTTTCTGAACAAATTGGTTACCCTGAGAAAAAGCAATAGGATTTGATAGCACTTATATGAATTTTTTTGTAAAATATCTATTAAATCAAATTCTTTTCTGAATTGTTCACTCATTTATCTTCTTTCTTCCTCAAACCTCTCACAATGTATAATGACATGCTCTATTGTCACTTCTTGCCCACAGTATTCACATCTGCCTGTATTATGCTTGCCTATTATAAAAAGTGTACTGTTCAGACCAGTGTGTCCAAATCTGATTCTTGAAATTACTGTCTCCTCTTTTCTGTTTTTTCCTGCACATCACATTTCTCCCACTTTCCTCTGGACTCTGTAGAACCACTGTCCTTTCTGCTCTTCCTCCCATTGCTTTTGCCATCTTTCCTTCAGTCTTTGCTTAATAATGTCTTTGATTTCAGTTTTACCTATGTTAATACTTAAATCAATCTTACTTCTTTTTGTTACCTCTTTTGCTACCTTATCTGCCATTTCGTTTCCTCTAATGCCAATGTGTGCTGGTACCCATAAAAATATGACTGTAAGCCCCATCATTTGAATTTTGAATAGTATTTGTTGTATTTCAATCAAAATGTCTGGTCTACTGTCTGAATGGCTGTGCTGTCATCCACTCCCTACTCACTAGGGGCAATTTACAGAGACCAATTAAACAATTAGTGAAAATTTACAGAGACCAATTAAACAATTGAAAGTAGGCATGCAGGTGCAGCAGGCAGTGAAAAAAGCCGATGGTATGTTAGCATTCATGACAAAAGGATTTGAGTATAGGAGCAGGAAGGTTCGACTGCAATTGTACAGGGTATTGGTGAGACCACACCTGGAGTATTGCGTACAGTTTTGGTCTCCAAATCTGAGGAAGGACATACTTGCCTTAGAGGGAGTACATAGAAGGTTCACCAGACTGATTCCTGGGATGTCAGGACTTTCATATGAAGAAAGACTGGATAAACTCGGCTTGTACTCGCTAGAATTTAGAAGATTGAGGGGGGATCTAATAGAAACTTACAAAATTCTTAGGGGGTTGGACAGGCTAGATGCAGGAAGATTGTTCCCAATGTTGGGGAAGTCCAGAAAAAGGGGTCACAGTTTGAGGATAAAGGGGAAATCTTTTAGGACCGAGATGAGAAAAACAGTTTTCATGCAGAGAGTGGTGAGTCTCTGGAACTCTCTGCCACAGAAGGTAGTTGAGGTCAATTCACTGGCTATATTTAAGAGGGAGTTAGATGTGGCCCTTGTGGCTAAAGGGATCAGGGCGTATGGAGAGAAGGCAGGTACAGGATACTGAGTTGGATGATCAGCCATGATCATATTGAATGGTGGTGCAGGCTCGAAGGGCCGAATGGCCTACTTCTGCACCTAATTTCTATGTTTCTATTATAATATTGTTGAGTGTAAATCCAAGTGATGTAAACCCTTTTGTAGTGTGCTGCAAGATTTGAATGTATTGCAAATAAGCCCCACTCTGAATCATTTAGAATTCTATAACTTCTACAGTACATACCTTTATAAAGGAAATGAGGAGGATTTTCTTTCGCCAGAGGGTGGTGAACCGGTAGAATTCATTGCCACAGATGACTGAAAAGGCCAAGCCAATGGATATTTTTAAAACTGAGATTGCCAGATTCTTGATTAGTGCAGGTGTCAGAGGTTATGAGGAGAAGGCAGGAGAATAGGGTTGAGATGGTAAGATAGATTAGCAATTATTGAAGGGCAGAGTAGACCTGATGGGCCGAATGGCCTAATTCTGCTCCTATAATTTACAAACTTATTCACTGGAAATGTCGCTTTCTATTCACAAAGCAAGACTGCAATGTAAATAAATGTAAAAACAAAGAACTGCAGATGCTGGTTTAATATCAAAGATAGACACAAAGTTCTGGAGTAATCCAGCGGGTCAGGCAACATCTCTGGAGAAAATGGAAGGGGAACATTTCGGGCCGGGACCCTTCTTCAGACTGAATGTAGGTAGGGTGGGGGGAAGGACGAGGTGAAGAGCTGGAGGTGAGAAAATCAGGAGCCATCAGGGTCGGCCACAAATGAGCTCGGATGGGGCGGTGCCTGGTAGTCCATTGTTGGCTAGTTGAAGGTGTGATCTCAAGACGAACAATATGAAGAACTGTGGTGAAATGACTAGGGAGGAGCAGGGGGGGGGGGGGCAAGGGTGGAGGGGGAGTGGGTGCAAGATGAAGTTAGTTAAAATTAGACTATTCAATGTTCATAGAGCAATCCTGAACTATCTACCTCATTGGTGACCCTCGGTCAATCCTTGATCGGACTTTGCTTGCTTTACCTTGCACGGACATTATTCCCTTATCGTGTATCTATACACTGTAAATGGATCATCATGTATTGTATTTCTGCTATCTCGTTAGCATGCAACAAAAAGCTTGATGCTGCGCCTCGGTACATGTGACAATGAACTAAACTGTAACTAACATGAAGCTATGTACAAGTTGCCCAAGTGAAATATGAGGTGCTGTACCTCCATCTTGTGTTTGGCCTCACTCTGGCAGTGTAGGAGACCCAGGCGAGAAAGCTCAGTGTGGGTCAGGAATAGTAGATAAGACCATTCGGCCCATCAAATCATACCCCGCCATTCAATCATGGTTGATCTACCTCTCCCTCCTAACCCCATTCCTCTGCCTTTCCCCATAACCCCTGACACCTGAACTAATCAAGAGTCTATCTCTGCCTTGTTCATTAACTTGGCCTCAACAGCCTTCAGTGGCAAAGAATTCCACAGATTCACCACCCTCTGACTAAAGAAATGTCTCCTCAGCTCCTTCCTAACAGAACATCCTTTAATTCTGAAGGGGTGTTCAAAGCAGGGATGAAGGTATAAGTTATATGCCTTCTACCACAGTGGGGAATGTGAGGTTGCTGAAACCAACAAGATGGTGGTGCTGCCTGCACTGGTGAGGACTCGGAGGGACTGCGGTGTGTGCAGTGATCTCGGTGTTTACGGGGTCATGGCGCCATGTGAACAGCCCGGTGTCTGGGCAGCATTCTGACTGTTCGTGTGGACAGGGACGGCAGAGAGAGTGTGGTAGCGGTCCGTACAACTCTGGTCACATCATGGTGAAGGAGCGTGTGTGTGGCCCGAACATTAAACTGATGGCTGTGGATCTCCGCTTATGCTGTGTGGCCTGGGGATTCTCACAAGCCGCTGTGTGGCTGTATATGTTTAATTTTAAAGTAGTTTTGTATCTTGTTGCTTTTTTGGTGTGACTATATAATAAACCAAATGTCACTGTACCTCGGTACACGTGACAACAAAGGACCATTGAAATGTTTGTTAGACGGGCGATCACGTGGGCCTCGTAGGCCTCATGTTCAGTGAAACGGTCGCCCAGTCTACGTTTGGAAATGTACTGATTGTTTATTTTCTTTTCTGTCCCCAGCGGTGGTCATTCCTGACGACGCCAACATATACTATGCGGTGGGCCCCGTTGCCAAAGTTCATTTTGTTCTGAAGAAAAAGGACAACTGCAGTCAACTCGGAAACGGATCGGCCAACTGTGGTGTGTAAATGTGGTGTCAAATGGTGTCAACATTCTGGTCAGCTTTGTATAGAACGGTTATTTGGTGTCGACATTGTGATCTGTGTCATGGAGGGGCAGTCGCAACTATCTGGAAGGTGGCATTTATAACTTTTCTCCCTTTTCTGGGATATTGTTGGTATGTTCTGCATAATTCTAACACACACATACACACTCACCCACTCACTATCCCACTATCTTACCAACTCTCTCACTCACCCACTCCATCTCACTCCATCTCACTCACTCTCACCCAACACCAACCATCATCACCCGTCACTCACTCCCCAATCACCCGTCACTCACTCGTCAACCACTCGTCACTCTCAATCACCCGTCACGCACCCGTCACTCACTCGTTTCCACCCGTTACGCAACCGTCAATCACCCGTCAGTCACCCGTCACCTACTCTCACTCGCCTCCTCACCGGGCCTTGCCTCCTCGCCGGGCCCCGCCTCCTCGCCGGGCCCCGCCTCCTCACCGGACCTCGCCTCATTGCCGGGCCCCGCCTCCTCACCGGACCTCGCCTCATTGCCGGGCCCCGCCTCCTCACCGGGCCTTGCCTCCTCGCCGGGCCCCGCCTCCTCGCCGGACCGGACCTTGCCTCCTCGCCGGACCTCGCCTCCTCACCGGGCCCCGCCTCCTCACCAGGCCTTGCCTCCTCGCCGGGCCCCGCCTCCTCACCGGGCCTTGCCTCCTCGCCGGGCCCCGCCTCCTCGCCGGGCCCCGCCTCCTCGCCGGGCCCCGCCTCCTCACCGGACCGGACCTCGCCTCATTGCCGGACCTCGCCTCCTCACCGGACCGGGATAGGAGGATGAGTGTGGATTTGGAGGCTATGAGGAGGAATTCTGTGTTATTGCTGTTGTGTTGTGAAGAAGTTATGTTGCATCCAGGTTTTTATAGCTGACAAACAGGAGTTGATATGGGAGGGGGGGGGGGGGGCGTTGTGGGGGGATTTGGTGCCGAGGTAGATCTGGGTGTCATCGGCGTAACAGTGAAAGTCCAGGTTGAAGTGGCGGAGTATGTGACCAAGGGGGAGGATGTAGATGATGAAGAGGGGGCCGAGTATGGAGCATTGGGGAACGCCTTGAGTGAGTGTGGCTGTAGCAGAGGTGTGGTTGTGCAGAGAGATGAAGTGGGATCTGTTGGAAAGGAAGGAACAGAGCCAGCTGAGTGCAGAACCTTCAATGCCAAGGTCCCCAAGTCTGGTAAGCAGGATTTTATGGTTCACTGTATCGAAGGCTGCACTCAGGTCGAGGAGGATGAGGATGTTGATGGAACCAGTGTCAGCAGAGGTGAGGAGGTCGTTGAGGACTGGTGTGAAAGGGTATTCAATGTATGGTGTGAACTCGATGGTCTGAAGGGCCTGTTTCCATTCTGTATCTCTAAACTTAACTGACCGCAGGCCTGAGGATTGCAAACGACTGGTCAAATAATGGGGTAGCATTTTTCTAAGATACACACAAAATACTGGAGTAACTCAGCGGGTCAGACGGCATTTGAGGAGAGAAGGAATGGGTGACGTTTCGTGTCGAGACCTTTCTTCAAACTGAGAGGCAGGGGAGACGGAGTCTGAAGATATGGAAGGGTGAGGAGTGAAAATGACAGATCAAAGCAGATGATGCGGATTGAAGCGGTGCATTTTACTAACACTTGTTTGTTTTCTGGTAAGAGGTTGTTAAATTCCTTTCAGTAGAACCTCAGTGCCACCCCACTCAATACACCTAGCATCTGAAGTAAACACTTTTTCCCTTCCTCTCCAGGTGACCGACGAAGAAAGATCCCCAGCCGTCATCCAGAGAGCCATGGCTAAATTCAATCTGGATGGCGACTGGCAGGATTATCATCTTGTCCTGATCGTCACCAAAGACAGAGGTGAGGAATAAAACATAGGTTGCTTGATGCTGGAAGATGTACAATATTCCTCCTAAACTCAATGTGTTGGAGGAGCTCAGCATATCAAGGTTATTATATTAAGCACTATGTTCAGCATATTAAGTTACAGAGAAAGGTTGAACAAGTTAGGTCTTTATTCTTTGGAGCGCAGAAGGTTAAGGGGGGACTTGATAGAGGTCTTTAAAATGATGAGAGGGATAGATAGAGTTGACGTGGATAAGCTTTTCCCATTGATAGTAGGGAAGATTCTAACAAGAGGACATGACTTGAGAATTAAGGAACAGAAGTTTAGGGGTAACATGAGGGGGAACTTCTTTACTCAGAGAGTGATGGCTGTGTGGAATGAGCTTTCAGTGGAAGTGGTGGAGGCAGGTTCGACTTTATCATTTAAAAATAAATTGGATTGTTATATGGACGGGAAAGGAATGGAGGGTTATGGTGTGAGTGCAGGTAGATGGGACTAGGGGAGAATAAGTGTTCGGCACGGACTAGAAGGGCCGAGATGGCCTGTTTCCGTGCTGTAATTGTTATCTGGTTGTATGGTTATATGGTTATAAGGTGGCACAGCGGTAGAGTTGCTGCCTGACAGCATTAGAGAACCCATTTCCATCCTGACTCCAGGTGCTGTCTGTACGGAATTTGTACGTTCTCTCATGACCGCAGGGGTTTTCTCCGGGTGCTCCGGTTTCCTCCCACCCTCCAAAGACATGAAGGTTTGTAGGTTAATTGGCTTCCATAAAATATTTGTCTCTGGTGTGTAGGAGAGTGCTAGTGTACAGGTGATGGCAGGTCCACATGGACTCGATGGGCCAAAGAGACTGTTTTTCCATGCGTGTGACTAAAATACTGAACAAAATGAAACTAAATTATCTGTGGAGGGAATGGGCAGGTGACATTTCAGGTTGAAACCTTTCATATTGGATATGGAACCCACATCCAGTTCGGTTGAGTTTGAAGAAGGGCCCCAACACAAAACGTCGCCTGCCTATGCCTTCAATGCGTGGAAGCAGGCACTTTGGCCTTACACGCCCATGCTGACCAACATGCCACATCTACACTAGTCCCACCTGCCTGCGTTTGGCCCATGGCCCTCTAAACCAATGCTATCCATCTAGCTGTTTTTAAGCATTGTGATACTTTTCTTTAGAGATACAGCACAGAAACCACTGGCCCATTGAGTCCACACCGACCATCCTTCACACTACTTCTATGTGATCACACTTTCTCACCCACACCATACACAATAGTGTCCATTTTTACAGAGGCCCATTAACCTACAATTGTAGATGGGATATGAAGGAATCAGAGCACCCGGAGGAAACGCATGCGGTCATGGGGTGAAAAGGTGGTCAGGATGGAACCCGGGTCTCTGGCACTCTGAGGCAGTGGCTCTGCCTGCTGAGCCTCTGTGCTGTACACAGAAACAGGCCTTTCAGCACACCAAGTCCACGCTGACCATCGATCTATCTGTCCACACTAGTTCCATGTTATCCCACTTTGTCATCCACTCTCTTCTTCTTCCTCCTCCTCTTTCTCCTCCTCCTCCTCCTCTTCCCGTCTTCTTCCTCCTCCTCCTCCTCTTTCTCCTCCTCCTCCTCCTCCTCCTCCTCCTCCTCCTCCTCCTCCTCCTCCTCCTCCTCCTCCTCCTCCTCCTCCTCCTCCTCCTCCTCCTCCTCCTCCTCCTCCTCCTCCTCCTCCTCCTCCTCCTCCTCCTCCTCCTCCTCCTCCTCCTCCTCCTCCTCCTCCTCCTCCTCCTCCTCCGTGTTTTTTGGCGGTTGGCAAACAACTTTTTAGTGCATTGCCGCCACCAACTGGTATGGAGTGTGGATCAAATAACATTATTACATATACTAATAACCTATATCTTTCTGAACAAATTGGTTACCCTGAGAAAAAGCAATAGGATTTGATAGCACTTATATGAATTTTTTTGTAAAATATCTATTAAATCAAATTCTTTTCTGAATTGTTCACTCATTTATCTTCTTTCTTCCTCAAACCTCTCACAATGTATAATGACATGCTCTATTGTCTCTTCTTGCCCACAGTATTCACATCTGCCTGTATTATGCTTGCCTATTATAAAAAGTGTACTGTTCAGACCAGTGTGTCCAAATCTGATTCTTGAAATTACTGTCTCCTCTTTTCTGTTTTTTCCTGCACATCTCATTTCTCCCACTTTCCTCTGGACTCTGTAGAACCACTGTCCTTTCTGCTCTTCCTCCCATTGCTTTTGCCATCTTTCCTTCAGTCTTTGCTTAATAATGTCTTTGATTTCAGTTTTACCTATGTTAATACTTAAATCAATCTTACTTCTTTTTGTTACCTCTTTTGCTACCTTATCTGCCATTTCGTTTCCTCTAATGCCAATGTGTGCTGGTACCCATAAAAATATGACTGTAAGCCCCATCATTTGAATTTTGAATAGTATTTGTTGTATTTCAATCAAAATGTCTGGTCTACTGTCTGAATGGCTGTGCTGTCATCCACTCCCTACTCACTAGGGGCAATTTACAGAGACCAATTAAACAATTAGTGAAAATTTACAGAGACCAATTAAACAATTGAAAGTAGGCATGCAGGTGCAGCAGGCAGTGAAAAAAGCCGATGGTATGTTAGCATTCATGACAAAAGGATTTGAGTATAGGAGCAGGAAGGTTCGACTGCAATTGTACAGGGTATTGGTGAGACCACACCTGGAGTATTGCGTACAGTTTTGGTCTCCAAATCTGAGGAAGGACATACTTGCCTTAGAGGGAGTACATAGAAGGTTCACCAGACTGATTCCTGGGATGTCAGGACTTTCATATGAAGAAAGACTGGATAAACTCGGCTTGTACTCGCTAGAATTTAGAAGATTGAGGGGGGATCTAATAGAAACTTACAAAATTCTTAGGGGGTTGGACAGGCTAGATGCAGGAAGATTGTTCCCAATGTTGGGGAAGTCCAGAACAAGGGGTCACAGTTTGAGGATAAAGGGGAAATCTTTTAGGACCGAGATGAGAAAAACAGTTTTCATGCAGAGAGTGGTGAGTCTCTGGAACTCTCTGCCACAGAAGGTAGTTGAGGTCAATTCACTGGCTATATTTAAGAGGGAGTTAGATGTGGCCCTTGTGGCTAAAGGGATCAGGGCGTATGGAGAGAAGGCAGGTACAGGATACTGAGTTGGATGATCAGCCATGATCATATTGAATGGTGGTGCAGGCTCGAAGGGCCGAATGGCCTACTTCTGCACCTAATTTCTATGTTTCTATTATAATATTGTTGAGTGTAAATCCAAGTGATGTAAACCCTTTTGTAGTGTGCTGCAAGATTTGAATGTATTGCAAATAAGCCCCACTCTGAATCATTTAGAATTCTATAACTTCTACAGTACATACCTTTATAAAGGAAATGAGGAGGATTTTCTTTCGCCAGAGGGTGGTGAACCGGTAGAATTCATTGCCACAGATGACTGAAAAGGCCAAGCCAATGGATATTTTTAAAACTGAGATTGCCAGATTCTTGATTAGTGCAGGTGTCAGAGGTTATGAGGAGAAGGCAGGAGAATAGGGTTGAGATGGTAAAATAGATTAGCAATTATTGAAGGGCAGAGTAGACCTGATGGGCCGAATGGCCTAATTCTGCTCCTATAATTTACAAACTTATTCACTGGAAATGTCGCTTTCTATTCACAAAGCAAGACTGCAATGTAAATAAATGTAAAAACAAAGAACTGCAGATGCTGGTTTAATATCAAAGATAGACACAAAGTTCTGGAGTAATCCAGCGGGTCAGGCAACATCTCTGGAGAAAATGGAAGGGGAACATTTCGGGCCGGGACCCTTCTTCAGACTGAATGTAGGTAGGGTGGGGGGAAGGACGAGGTGAAGAGCTGGAGGTGAGAAAATCAGGAGCCATCAGGGTCGGCCACAAATGAGCTCGGATGGGGCGGTGCCTGGTAGTCCATTGTTGGCTAGTTGAAGGTGTGATCTCAAGACGAACAATATGAAGAACTGTGGTGAAATGACTAGGGAGGAGCAGGGGGGGGGGGGGCAAGGGTGGAGGGGGAGTGGGTGCAAGATGAAGTTAGTTAAAATTAGACTATTCAATGTTCATAGAGCAATCCTGAACTATCTACCTCATTGGTGACCCTCGGTCAATCCTTGATCGGACTTTGCTTGCTTTACCTTGCACGGACATTATTCCCTTATCGTGTATCTATACACTGTAAATGGATCATCATGTATTGTATTTCTGCTATCTCGTTAGCATGCAACAAAAAGCTTGATGCTGTGCCTCGGTACATGTGACAATGAACTAAACTGTAACTAACATGAAGCTATGTACAAGTTGCCCAAGTGAAATATGAGGTGCTGTACCTCCATCTTGTGTTTGGCCTCACTCTGGCAGTGTAGGAGACCCAGGCGAGAAAGCTCAGTGTGGGTCAGGAATAGTAGGATAAGACCATTCGGCCCATCAAATCATACCCCGCCATTCAATCATGGTTGGTCTACCTCTCCCTCCTAACCCCATTCCTCTGCCTTTCCCCATAACCCCTGACACCTGAACTAATCAAGAGTCTATCTCTGCCTTGTTCATTGACTTGGCCTCAACAGCCTTCAGTGGCAAAGAATTCCACAGATTCACCACCCTCTGACTAAAGAAATGTCTCCTCAGCTCCTTCCTAACAGAACATCCTTTAATTCTGAAGGGGTGTTCAAAGCAGGGATGAAGGTATAAGTTATATGCCTTCTACCACAGTGGGGAATGTGAGGTTGCTGAAACCAACAAGATGGTGGTGCTGCCTGCACTGGTGAGGACTCGGAGGGACTGCGGTGTGTGCAGTGATCTCGGTGTTTACGGGGTCATGGCGCCATGTGAACATCCCGGAGTCTGGGCAGCTTTCTGACTGTTCGTGTGGACAGGGACGGCAGAGAGAGTGTGGTAGCGGTCCGTACAACTCTGGTCACATCATGGTGAAGGAGCGTGTGTGTGGCCCGAACATTAAACTGATGGCTGTGGATCTCCGCTTATGCTGTGTGGCCTGGGGATTCTCACAAGCCGCTGTGTGGCTGTATATGTTTAATTTTAAAGTAGTTTTGTATCTTGGTGCTTTTTTGGTGTGACTATATAATAAACCAAATGTCACTGTACCTCGGTACACGTGACAACAAAGGACCATTGAAATGTTTGTTAGACGGGCGGTCACGTGGGCCTCGTAGGCCTCATGTTCAGTGAAACGGTCGCCCAGTCTACGTTTGGAAATGTACTGATTGTTTATTTTCTTTTCTGTCCCCAGCGGTGGTCATTCCTGACGACGCCAACATATACTATGCGGTGGGCCCCGTTGCCAAAGTTCATTTTGTTCTGAAGAAAAAGGACAACTGCAGTCAACTCGGAAACGGATCGGCCAACTGTGGTGTGTAAATGTGGTGTCAAATGGTGTCAACATTCTGGTCAGCTTTGTATAGAACGGTTATTTGGTGTCGACATTGTGATCTGTGTCATGGAGGGGCAGTCGCAACTATCTGGAAGGTGGCATTTATAACTTTTCTCTCTTTTCTGGGATATTGTTGGTATGTTCTGCATAATTCTAACACACACATACACACTCACCCACTCACTATCCCACTATATTACCAACTCTCTCACTCACCCACTCCATCTCACTCCATCTCACTCGATCTCACCCACTCTCACCCAACACCAACCATCATCACCCGTCACTCACTCCCCAATCACCCGTCAC
Source organism: Amblyraja radiata (assembly GCF_010909765.2). Classification (NCBI taxonomy): domain Eukaryota; kingdom Metazoa; phylum Chordata; class Chondrichthyes; order Rajiformes; family Rajidae; genus Amblyraja; species Amblyraja radiata. Next base: position 344,346 of record NW_022630123.1, read on the forward strand.
TCACTCGTCAACCACTCGTCACTCTCAATCACCCGTCACGCACCCGTCACTCACTCGTTTCCACCCGTTACGCAACCGTCAATCACCCGTCAGTCACCCGTCACCTACTCTCACTCGCCTCCTCGGTGGGCCTCGCCTCCTCGCTGGGCCAAGCCTCCTCGCCGGGCCCCGCCTCCTCGCCGGGCCCCGCCTCCTCGCCGGGCCTCGCCTCCTCGCCGGGCCTTGCCTCCTCGCCGGGCCCCGCCTCCTCGCCGGGCCCCGCCTCCTCGCCGGGCCCCGCCTCCTCGCCGGGCCCCGCCTCCTCGCCGGGCCTCGCCTCCTCGCCGGGCCCCGCCTCCTCACCGGGCCTCGCCTCCTCACCAGGCAAGCCTCCTCGCCGGGCCCGCCTCCTCGCCGGGCTTGCCTCATCGCCGGGCCCCGCATCCTCACCAGGCCTTGCCTCCTCGCCGGGCCTTGCATCATCGCCGGGCCCCGCGCCTCGCGGGCCTTGCCTATCGCCGGGCCCCGCCTCCTCACCAGCCTTAGCCTCCTCGCCGGGCCTTGCCTCATCGCCGGCCCCGCACTCCTCGCCGGGCTTGCCTCATCGAGGGCCCCGCCTCCTCACCAGGCCTTGCCGCCTCCCTCGCGGGCCCCGCCTCCTCACAGCCTGCCTCCTCCCCGCCGGGCCTTGCCTCCTCGCCGGGCCCCCTCCTCGCCGCTCGACAGCCTGCACCCGGGCCCGGACCCGATTGCACCGGACGGACCACTGGCCTCATTGCCCGGCCTCGCTCCTCACCGGAACGGGCCTTGCTCATCGCCGGACCCCGCCTCATCACCCAGGCCTTCGCTCGCCGGGCCTTGCCTACTCGCGGGGCCTTCTCCTCGCCGGGACCTTGCCTCCTCGCAGGGCCTTGCCTCGCGCGGGCTGCCTCCTCGCCGGGCCTTGCCTCCTCGCCCTCGCCGGACCTCGCCACCTCGCCGGGCCCCGCCTCCTCAACCAGGCCTTGACTCGGACGAGGCCTTGCCTCATCGCCGGGCCCCGCCTCCTCGCCGGGCCTTGCCTCCTCGCGGGCCCCGCCTCCTCACCAGGCATGCTCCTCGCGGGCCCCGCCTCTCACCAGGCCTGTGCCTCCTCGCCTGGCCTTGCCTCCTCGCCGGGCCCCGCCTCCTCGCCGCTCGTCGCCTCGCCGGGCCCGGACCGGACCTCCCCGGACCGGACCTAGCCTCATTGCCAGACCTCGCTCCTCACCGGACAGGCCTTGCCTCATCGCCGGCCCCGCCTCCTCACCAGGCCTGGCCTCCCGGGGCATGCCTCCTCCCGGGCCTTGCATCCTCGCCGGGCCTTGCCTCCTCGCCGGGCCTTGCTCCTCGCCGGGCCTTGCTCCTCGCCGGGCCCGCCTCCTCGCCATCGCCGGACCTCGCCTCCCGCCGGGCCCCGACTCCTCACCAGGCCTTGCCTCTCGCGGGCCTTGCCTTCCTCGCGGGCCTCGCCTCTCGCCGGGCCCTGCCTCATCGACGGGCCCCGCCTCCTCACAAGGCCTTGCCTCCTCGCCGGGCCTTGCCTCCTCGCCGGGCCTTGACTCCTCTCCGGGCCCCGCCTCCTCACCGGGCCCCGCCTCCTCACCGGGCCCCGCCTCCTCACCAGGCCTTGCCTCCTCGCCGGGCCTTGCCTTCTCGCCCTCGCCGGGCCCAACCTCCTCACCGGACCTCGCCTCATTGCCGGACCTCGCCTCCTCACCGGACCGGTGCCTCCCTCGCCGGGCCAGCTCTCACCGGGCCTTGCCTCCTCGCCGGGCCCCGCCTCCTAGATGGGCCCGCCTCCTCACGGGCCCCGACTCTCGCCGGGCCCGCCTCCTCACCAGGGCTTGCCTCCTAGTGGGGCCTTGCATCCCGCAGGGCCTTGCATCCTCGCCGGGCCCCGCCCCCTCGCCGGGCCCCGCCTCCTCACCAGGCCTGCCTCCTCGGCCGGGCCTTGCCTCCTCGCCGGGCCCCGCCTCCCGCCGCTCTCGACGCGCTCGCCGCTATCGCGGGCCCGGACCGGACCGGACCTCACCGGACCAGACCTCGCCTCATTGCCGGACCTCGCCTCCTCACCGGACCGGGCCTTGCCTCATCGCCTGGCCCCGCCTCCTCACCAGGCCCCGCCTCCTCGCCGGGCCCCGCCTCCTCACCGGACCGGACCTCGCCTCCTCGCCGGGCCCCGCCTCCTCACCGGGCCCCGAATTCTCACCAGGCCTTGCCTCCTCGCCGGGCCCCGCCTCCTCACCAGGCCTTGCCTCCTCGCCGGGCCTTGCCTCCTCACCGGGCCTTGCCTCCTCGCCGGGCACCGCCTCCTCGCCGGGCCCCGCCTCCTCACCAGGCCTTGCCTCCTCGCCGGGCCTTGCCTCCTCGCCGGGCCCCGCCTCCTCGCCGCTCGTCGCCTCGCCGGGCCCCGGACCGGACCTCACCGGACCGGACCTCGCCTCATTGCCGGACCTCGCCTCCTCACCGGACCGGGCCTTGCCTCATCGCCGGACCCCGCCTCCTCACCAGGCCTTGCCTCCTCGCCGGGCCTTGCCTCCTCGCCGGGCCTTGCCTCCTCGCCGGGCCTTGCCTCCTCGCCGGGCCTTGCCTCATCGCCGGGCCCCGCCTCCTCACCGGGCCCCGCCTCCTCACCAGGCCTTGCCTCCTCGCCGGGCCCCGCCTCCTCACCGGGCCCCGCCTCCTCACCGGGCCCCGCCTCCTCACCGGGCCTTGCCTCCTCGCCGTGCCCCGCCTCCTCACTGGGCCTTGCCTCATCGCCGGGCCTTGCCTCCTCGCCGGGCCCCGCCTCCTCACCGGGCCTTGCCTCCTCGCCGGGCCCCACCTCCTCACCGGGCGTTGCCTCCTCGCCGGGCCCCGCCTCCTCGCCGGGCCTTGCCTCCTCGCCGGGCCCCGCCTCCTCGCCGGGCCTTGCCTCCTCGCCGGGCCCCGCCTCCTCGCCGGGCCTCGGCTCCTCGCCGGGCCTCGCCTCCTCGCCGGGCCTCGCCTCCTCCCCGGGCCTTGCCTCCTCGCCGGGCCTTGCCTCATCGCCGGGCCTTGCCTCCTCGCCGGGCCCCTCCTCCTCGCCGCGCCTCGCCGCTCCTCGCCGGGCCCCGGACCGGACCGGACCTCACCGGACCAGACCTCGCCTCATTGCCGGACCTCGCCTCCTCACCGGACCGGGCCTTGCCTCATCGCCGGGCCCCGCCTCCTCACCAGGCCTTGCCTCCTCGCCGGGCCTTGCCTCCTCGCCGGGCCTTGCCTCCTCGCCGGGCCTTGCCTCCTCGCCGGGCCGGGCCTCGCCTCCTCGCCGGGCCTCGCCTCATCGCCGGGCCCCGCCTCCTCGCCAGGCCTTGCCTCCTCGCCGGGCCTTGCCTCCTCCCCGGGCCTCGCCTCCTCACCGGGCCCCGACTCCTCGCCGGGCCTCGCCTCATCGCCGGGCCCCGCCTCCTCACCAGGCCTTGCCTCCTCGCCGGGCCCCGCCTCCTCGCCGGGCCTTGCCTCCTCGCCGGGCCTTGCCTCCTCGCCGGGCCTTGCCTCCTCGCCGGGCACCGCCTCCTCGCCGGGCCTTGCCTCCTCGCCGGGCCTTGCCTCCTCGCCGGGCCTTGCCTCCTCGCCGGGCCCGCCTCCTCGCCGGGCCCCGCCTCCTCGCCGTACCTCGCCTCCTCGCCGGGCCCGCCTCCTCACCGGGCCCCGCCTCCTCACCGGGCCTGCCTCCTCGCCGGGCCTCGCCTCCTCGCCGGGCCCCGCCTCCTCGCCAGGCCTTGCCTCCTCGCCGGGCCCCGCCTCCTCGCCGGGCCTTGCCTCCTCGCCGGGCCTCGCCTCCTCGCCGGGCCTCGCCTCCTCGCCGGGCCTCGCCTCCTCCCCGGGCTTCGGCTCCTCGCCGGGCCTCGCCTCATCGCCGGGCCTTGCCTCCTCGCCGGGCCCCGCCTCCTCGCCGGGCACCGCCTCCTCGCCGGGCCCCGCCTCCTCACCAGGCCTTGCCACCTCGCCGGGCCTTGCCTCCTCGCCGGGCCCCGCCTCCTCGCCGCGCCTCGCCTCCTCGCCGGGCCCCGGACCGGACCGGACCTCACCGGACCGGGCCTTGCCTCATCGCCGGGCCCCGCCTCCTCACCAGGCCTTGCCTCCTCGCCGGGCCTTGCCTCCTCGCCGGGCCTTGCCTCCTCACCGGGCCTCGCCTCCTCGCCGGGCCTTGCCTCATCGCCGGGCCCCGCCTCCTCACCAGGCCTTGCCTCCTCGCCGGGCCTTGCCTCCTCGCCGGGCCCCGCCTCCTCGCCGGGCCCCGCCTCCTCGCCAGGCCTTGCCTCCTCGCCGGGCCCCGCCTCCTCACCGGGCCTTGCCTCCTCGCCGGGCCTTGCCTCATCGCCGGGCCTTGCCTCCTCGCCGGGCCCCGCCTCCTCACCAGGCCTTGCCTCCTCGCCGGGCCCCGCCTCCTCACCGGGCCTTGCCTCCTCGCCGGGCCTTGCCTCCTCGCCGGGCCTCGCCTCCTCACCGGGCCTCGCCTCCTCACCGGGCCCCGCCTCCTCGCCGGGCCGCGCCTCCTCGCTGGGCCTTGCCTCCTCGCCGGGCCCCGCCTCCTCACCGGGCCTTGCCTCCTCGCCGGGCCTCGCCTCCTCACCAGGCCTCGCCTCCTCACCGGGCCCCGCCTCCTCGCCGGGCCTCGCCTCCTCGCTGGGCCTTGCCTCCTCGCCGGGCCTTGCCTCCTCACCGGACCGGACCTCGCTTCCTCGCCGGGCCCCAGCCTCCTCACCGGGCCTCGCCACCTCACCGGGCCTCGCCTCCTCACCGGGCCTTGCCTCCTCACCGGGCCCCGCCTCCTCACCGGACCTCGCCTCCTCGCCGGGCCCCGCCTCCTCACCAGGCCTTTCCTCCTCGCCCTCGCCGGGCCCCGCCTCCTCGCCGGCCCCCGCCTCCTCACCGGACCGGACCTCGCCTCATTGCCGGACCTCGCCTCCTCACCGGACCGGACCTCACCTCCTCGCCGGGCCCCGCCTCCTCGCCGGGCCCCGCCTCCTCACCAGGCCTTGCCTCCTCGCCGGGCCCCGCCTCCTGCCGGGCCCCGCCTCCTCACCGGGCCCCGACTCCTCGCCGGGCCCCGCCTCCTCACCAGGCCTTGCCTCCTCGCCGGGCCTTGCCTCCTCGCCGGGCCTTGCCTCCTCGCCGGGCCTTGCTTCCTCACCGGGCCTTGCCTCCTCGCCGGGCACCGCCTCCTCGCCGGGCCCCGCCTCCTCACCAGGCCCCGCCTCCTCACCGGGCCTCGCCTCCTCGCCGGGCCCCGCCTCCTCGCCGCTCCTTGCCGGGCCCCGGACCGGACCGGACCTCACCGGACCAGACCTCGCCTCATTGCCGGACCTCGCCTCCTCACCGGACCGGGCCTTGCCTCATCGCCGGGCCCCGCCTCCTCACCAGGCCTTGCCTCCTCGCCGGGCCTTGCCTCCTCGCCGGGCCTTGCCTCCTCGCCGGGCCTTGCCTCCTCGCCGGGCCTTGCCTCCTCGCCGGGCCTTGCCTCCTCACCAGGCCTTGCCTCCTCGCCGGGCCTTGCCTCCTCGCCCTCGCCAGACCTCGCCTCCTCGCCGGGCCCCGCCTCCTCACCAGGCCTTGCCTCCTCGCCGGGCCTTGCCTCCTCACCGGGCCTCGCCTCCTCGCCGGGCCTTGCCTCATCGCCGGGCCCCGCCTCCTCACCAGGCCTTGCCTCCTCGCCGGGCCTTGCCTCCTCGCCGGGCCCCGCCTCCTCACCGGGCCCCGCCTCCTCGCCGGGCCCCGCCTCCACAACAGGCCTTGCCTCCTCGCCGGGCCCCGCCTCCTCACCGGGCCCCGCCTCCTCACCGGGCCTTGCCTCCTCGCCGGGCCCCGCCTCCTCACCGGGCCTTGCCTCCTCGCCGGGCCTTGCCTCCTCGCCGGGCCTCGCCTCCTCACCGGGCCTCGCCGGGCCTCGCCTCCTCGCCGGGCCTCGCCTCCTCACCGGGCCTCGCCTCCTCACCGGACCTCGCCTCACTGGGCCTCGCCTCCTTACCGGGCCTCGCCGCCTCACTGGGCCTTGCCAGCTCTATGGGACAACCGGACCTCTCTGCCTCACCGCCAAACTTCTTTGCCGCACGACCGGACTTTGCCGCATCACCGGGACTGCCGAACCTTTCTGCCTCACTGGGCCTCGCTGCCTCGAGGTGACCACCAAACCTCACCGCCACACCGGACCATACCGCCTCACTTAGACTGCCAAACTTCGCCGCCTCAACGAGACCGCCAAACCACTCCAGCTCACCGGAATCTTCCTTTCATCTACCCACTCCCTCCACCCCCACATCAGCCTGAAGAAGGGTCACGACCCAAAATGTCGCCTGTTTCCTTTGCTCCATAGATGCTGCCTCACCCGCTAAGTTACTCCAGCATTTTTGCCGACCTTGGATTTTGCAAAGGGGTTGGACAGACTAGATGCAGGAAGATTGTTCCAAATGTTGGGGAAGTCCAGAACAAGGGTCACAGTTTAAGGATAAGGGGGAAATCTTTTAGAACCGAGATGAGAAAAACATTTTTCACACAGAGAGTGCTTAATCTCCTGAATTCTCTACCACTGAAGGTAGTTGAGGCCAGTTGATTGGCTATATTTAAGAGGGAGTTAGATGTGGCCCTTGTGGCTAAAGGGATCAGGGGGTATGGAGAGAAGGCAGGGATGGGATACTGAGTTGGATGATCAGCCATGATCATATTGAATATCGGTCAGGCTCGAAGGGCCGAATGGCCAACTCCTGCGCCTATTGTCTATGTTTCTATTAAATGGGAGTAGCTGTTGGCGGGTTCGCTGATAGACGCTGTTGTCAATATTGACCAGGTGCGAGCATGGCTCTGCGGTTGACCCCATAATGACGCCAATGCGATGGTAACCTTGGAGTGACTGTAAACAGACAACCTGTCCCTTGTTGAGCGGTTGAAGCCGAGAGCTGGTTTTGTATCAATATATTCTTTCTATCTCGCGGCGGCGTTGGAGCTAGGATTGGATCACTGACGGTTCTAGTAGTTGCTTGGCCATAGGCAGGGTGGAGCGGGTTCACTGTGACATGAGTCATTCGGCCGAAGATCCCAGGAGAGGGTCACGGACAATGTCCCGTTGATTGAGTAAGTCGAGATAGACATCAGAGACAACCCTGTGTGAGCGTTCCATTAGTTAGTTTGCACTTCTTACCGCACGCACGGCCAGGCCGTTGGACTGCGGGTAATCGGGGCTGCTGATGGTGAGGTGAAAGTCCCAGCGTTTCACCAAATCCCTGAAGAGCTGACTGGAGAATTGAGTTCCATTGTCTGAGAGCAGCTTTAGGGGGGCTCCGTGGACAGAGAAGTAGCGAGTCAGTTTTTGAATGACCATGGCTGAGGTCAGGGTACTGAGCAAGTCAACTTCATACCATCCTGAGTAGCAAACGGATTTGAGTATAGGAGCAGGGAGGTTCTACTGCAGTTGTACAGGGTCTTGTTGAGGCCACACCTGGAGTATTGCGTACAGTTTTGGTCTCCAAGGAGTAGGATGGGGACCCACAGTCTCATTTATATCAACGGGTCGATGGTTAAAAGGGTCAAGAGCTTTAAATTCCTGGGCGTGCACTACTCTGAAGATCTTTCCTGGTCCGAGAACACTAATGCAATTATCAAGAAGGCTGCCAGCATCATCAAGGACCCCACACCATCCTGGCCACACACTCATCTCCCCACTGCCATCAGGTAGAAGGTACAGGAGCCTGAAATCTGCAACATCCAGGTTCAGGAACAGCTTCCCCACATCTATCAGACTATTAAACACAACTTCAAACAAACTGTGAACTATAACAGCCTATTGCATTTTATCTGTTTATTTATGTGTGTATATAATATATATTCTATGGTATATGGACACCCTGATCTGATCTGCATTCCTGCCTACAATATTCTGTTGCACTGCAGCAAGCAAGTATTTCATTGACCTATCTGGGTCTGCCCATGATCACATTGAATGGCAGTGTAGGCTCGAAGGGCCGAATGGGCAACTCCTGCATCTATTTTCTATGTTTCTATGACAATAAACTCTCTTCTTGACTTCTTGTAAGAAGGGGAAGTGCCGCTCCTTCTGGGCATTGATGCAAGCCGCGATATGAACTTAGTCTCCTTCGGCAAAGCTGTGTTCCAGCTGTTTACCTCTCAAAGTCCCACCCAACAACTACTCGAATAATACAACGACATTTGTGATAACCAGCTGGACAAGCTTTCCACAGAATACACCATTGTAACCGACAAGGAGGTTATACCTGTTGTTCGTTCTCCTCACCGAATCCCGCACACAATGAGGGACCACGTCAAAGCTGAACTTGACAGAATGGAAACACTGGGTGTGATAGCCCCTGTCAATGACCCTTCCTCCTGGGTCTCTACCATGGTCGCAGCAGTCAAATAGAACAAAGACAAAATAAGGATTTGTATTAACCCTAAAGACTTAAACACTGCCATCAAATGGCCACACCAGCCGATGTGGACGGTGGAAGAGGTCGCAGCCAGCCTGGGTAAAGCCACAGTTTTCTAGATGCATTTTGACACATACCGCTAGATCAGGCATCCACCATGTTAACCACATTCGCAACGCCCTATGGACGCTACCGATTCTTATGAATGCCTTTTGGCATCAATTTGGCCAGTGAAGTTTTCCAATGTACTATGGAACAACTATTTACTGGCTACCCATGCACCATAATCATGGATGACATCCTGATCGCCGGGCGCTACGCACAAGAACATGACTCAAACCTGAAACAAGTCCTGGATCGTGCCAGATACGTCAATCTCAAACATAACAGCAGGTTACGGGTCGAGGAAGTGACTTATGTGGGCCACATGTTCACCAACAACAGACTCAGGCCAGACTCATCTAAAACCATTGCCATCAACAAAATGCCAGCTCCAACGGGTGGGATGTGATGGCTCTAGGCACGGTAAACTACCTGGGAAAATTCATCACAAACTTCAGCGAGCTGTCAGCCCCGCTGTGACAACTGGCCCACAATCATACACACTGGTCCTGGCACCAGCACCTGCACCAGCACCTGCACCAGCACCCGCACGCTGAGCTGAATGATCAAGGACTTCATCTCTGGCGACCCGATCACGGTTGAAACCAATCACCAGCCCCTGGTCAGTATCCTCAGTAAACTGATCCACACGGCACCTGTGAGTTTACAACACATGATGATGGAACTAATGAGATATGGCATCAGACTAACCTACAAACGCGGTTAGGACATGCACTTAGCTGACACCCTCTCATGGGCACCTCACCCAACCTGTCTGATGATGAGCATGAGGGGTACACGGATCTGATGGTCTCTTGCCATCCATCTGCGGACTTAGACATCCTAGTGGCAAAAACAACTGCAGACGAAACGCTACAATCGCTGGCCACTGTCGCCCACTGTGGCTGGCCAGACAATCAGCACCACCTGCCTCAGGCTGTCCACCCATTCTACCCTGTCCGCGATGAACTGGTCATTCAAGACGGCATTATAATGAATGGACATAAGGCAGTTATCCCGACATCTCTTCACAGCAAGTGCGTTGATATTGTCCATGGGGGGAGGGGGGGGGGGGCATCTCACTGCCGAAATAACCCTCCAACATGCAACAGAAATGGTTATTGGGAAGAAAGAGCTACTTTAAATGTAGTTGCATCTGGTTGGGTAACTATAGTTGGGTGGAGATTCCATGCTTTAATTGTGCGGGGGAGAACGAATTGCTGTACACATCTGTCTTTGTAGCTGGAATCACAAATTGGATCGAATGCCCTCGTCTGCTCCTAATTGGTTTGGTTTGGTGTAGGTCTTGTAATCTATGTCGAGCTGACCATTTAACATTTTGTAAAAACAGGTCAAACAGTGAACTTCACGTCTGTCATGTAGAGGGCTCCACCCCAGACAATTCAGAAGTTTGGTGCCACACGCTTTTCTCTCATAGGTGTTAGTAACAAATCGAGCTGCCTGTCTTTGGACACGTTCGATGGATGAAATGTTTGTATTTGTGTATGGGTCCCATGCTGCAACTGCGTAGTCCAAATGAGGTCTAACGAGGGTGAAGTATAGCTTCTCCTTGACCGATGTTGAACAATGATGAAAGTTGCACCTCAGAAAATTTAGGACACCTGTTACTTTCAGCGTTGCATGATGAGTCTGACCATTCCAACGCAGATCATTCTGAAAAATGGCAATAAGGGTTAATCTACAAACCCTCACTTTTCATTATCTCCTTCATCGATTTGGCAACTGCCAACTTTCAGATTCAGATTCAACTTTAATTGGGTGCTCAGTTGCTCTGACAAGCTCAGGAGGAAGACGGAGATCGCCCAGAAAGTTGTTGCAGCCGCAGGATCCGAAGACCAGAAGTTCCTGTCGGCTGTACAAAATGGATACAAGACTGCTCCGGGTGAGCAGCCTTGAAACATGTAGCGGAATTGTCGCTATATTTCCCATTCTTGGGAGACACGGTGCCCGCGCCGCCGCCATTTTAAAAAAAATGTTGTGGCTAGTTCAAGGTGTCCTTTTCGTCACGTCATCTCTTCTTCTTGTCGCATCATCTCTTCTCTCAGCTATTCTTCTCGTCGCTCAATCTCATGTTTCTTCTCCAAGGTATTCGATTCTATTGAGAGGGCAGCTAGATCAACTTCAACTTCCATTCGAGCAGAGGCCCTTGATGCTGAACTGGTTATAGAACCAGATGTATGTCCTAATCTTTGTGTAGATATATTTGAAATACTATCTTATGGTGGTGTAATCACCTCTTCCATTCCAGGATTACTATGTGGTGTAATCACCTCTTCCATTCCAGAACCTTGTTGTGTAGCTCTTTCAAATGTTGAGCACGGAAATTCTCACGATTCTGGGCAGTGGGCAGGTGCTATAGACCTGAACGGGAAGGTAGACGCTCCCGCCCCCACGAGTCTCGGGCAGATGGGGCTCGTCAGCCTGGGAAGGCAGTCCATCTAGGAGAGGGAAAACTCTGATTTAAAACCTCCACTGCCTTGTGGCGATAACCTGTAATGGGAAAGGCTGCAGGAGTAAACCTGGCTGGCGAGATCTATTTTCTTCAGTTCCTCTTCCAAGGAACCAGTCTTCAGTTCCTCTTCTGCTGCAACTTTCCGTGCGTAATCTCCCCCCAGAGATCCAGGCCAATCTTCTGTCCCTCTTCTCCCACCTCCTGACTGTAAGGTAGCTTTCGACTCGATAATAATGGCAGATTATTATATTGTTCAAGGAACTGCTCCCTCTAGTCACTAGGAGAAGACACGGGGTGAGGAGATAGCGTTGTTTTATCTATCTCTTCACGAGACATTCAAAGCTGTAGAAAGATAAATCATCAACACACACTCTCTTGATTAATAGTTTAGTTATTGTCAAAGTAAAACAGTCAGATATTCATCCAAACTTCTTCTTGATAAGTCCATTTTACATTTGGTCAAACTCCAGCATGTGGCTCCGAAACATTACAAAATGTCTTTGGTGTTGGAAAGCTCCGACCATTGGTCGAAAGCTGTATCGTCCCACCATGCTTCCTCCGAACTAAATAAACAACTACAAGCGTCTTCCAAGAATCCCCGCAGCAAACACGCCTCCAACTACATAATATATCCCACCCACATAATTACAGGCAGACAACATTTAAATGCAAATTACATAATTTATCACACACAAAATTAAACCAAACGGTCACTACACTCACTCTCTCACTCACTCTTCACTCACTCATCTAGTCACACACTCACTCACTCTAACTCACTCATCTGCTCACACTCTCTCACTCACTCACTCACTCACTCACTCACTCACTCACACTCGCTCTCACTCACTCACTCACTCACTCACTCACTCACTCACTCACACTCGCTCACTCTCACTCACTCACTCATCTACTCACACTCACACTCACCACTCTCATTCACTAACATACTCACACTCATACTCACTGTCTCACTCACTCACTGTCACTCTATCTCTCTCTATCTCTATCTCTCTCTATCTGTCTCTCTCTGTCTCTATCTCTCTCTATGAGCAAGTGTTCAAAGAAGCTCACATACAAAGATCTGGAGTTCCTACTCTTTTTTCTCTCTCTTCCTTCGTCCGTTCTAATTTAGCTAGAAACACCAGTAACTAATATGTTCATCAGACACGGACTGCCCCGAACCACCATATTGGACACAGATGTTAAACACAAATTGCCTGCGGTGTCAGTGAAAACCTTCTGTATGTATATTTTTGTAAATAGTTTTCAATATTCCTTGTTTTTAATTAGTTTTTAAGAAATAGCTATTATTAATGAATTTCAGTGCAACAATTTGTTTTTTGAAATAAACTTTTGAGAGATTTAACGCTCTTGGCTTTGGTGGCTGTTATTTTTCTGCTCTGACCTTAACCACTGCTCTCTGCGTGTTGTTTATTTGTTGTTCTGAGTTTGGTTCCATGGTATGGATTAGGTATAGGCAGTACTGCCATCTCTTACACATCACTGATCCAAGCACAAGCCTGATTTCCCAATAAGTTGTTCATGCACTATTTATGGTAACTCCCTTCAATAACATTATGGAGATAGACCCAAAGTAGCTGGAGTAAGTCAATGGGCCAGGCAACATATCTGGAGAAAAACGCTGGGTCATTTTGTTTAGTTTAGAGATACAGCACGGAAACCGTCACCTTCAGCCACTGAGTCCATGCCGATCAGCGATCCCCACACACTAACACTATCCTACACACACTTACTTACTTAGACTTAGTTCCTCCCACACTGTTGAGTGAATTAGGCAGCAAGCTTTGGCCATTCTGTTTGGTTATGTGCGACGTCTTCCACCCTCGATAGGTTAGCGTCCCGGGCTTCCAAGTCCCACCAGAATGTTCACCTCATGTGAGTTTTGGTCGGCCTCTTGTCCATCTTCCGTCAGCTTGCCGTGTCATTGCTATCTCGGGTGCACGTTCTGGTGATATTCTGAGTGCATGCTGCAGATTTCATCCTGCGTCACTCCATGTCCTGGCTGAGGGGCTTTGTTGCAGTTTCCCGGTAGATCTCCTCGTTTGTGATGTGGTCTCTGTAACTAGTCTTCAGGAACCTTCTCAAGCTGCGTTGTTGGGTTGCATCTAATTTGCTTTTCATCTTCACATTGATTTTCCATGTCTCACTGGCTCACACAGAGGGTTGTAGGGAGGACTGCGGACTGGAAGAGTTGGACTTTTAGCATCTTGTATATCCCACCACTAGACCATATTGGCTGCATTGGTCTGAAGACTGATGCAGCTTTACCAATTCGGGGTAATTTATCAATTTTACCAAAGCCAATTAAACCCGAGCATCTTTGGCGTGTGGGAGGAAACCGGAACACCTGGAGAAATCCCATGAAGGTTACGGGGAGAACGTAAAACTCCGTACAGACAGCACCCATAGTGTGGATCGAACCTGGGTCTCTGGCGCTGTAAGGCAGCTGCTCTAACGCGGGTGACATTTCGGGTCGGGACTCTCCTTCAGACTGAAAATAGAGGGGAGGGAACTAGAGGTCAGAATAGACTAGAAACATAGAAAATAGGAGCAGGAGTAGGCCATTCGACCCTTTGAACCATGGCTGATCATCCAGAATCAGTACCCTATTCCTGTTTTCTCTCCATATCCCTTGATTCCATTAGCCCTAAGTGCTAAATCTAACTCTCTTAAGCATACGGACCAGTATAGAACAAATCAGGGCCGGCAATAGATGACCAAGGAAGGGTGGAGCCCATAATGCCCTTTGTTGGCTTGGGAAGAGGTGATGACAAACTCAACATGGATTTGTGCCTGGAAGTTGGACTAATCATCTTAAATGGTGCCGGAGGATTGGCGTACTGCGCATGTTGTTCCATTGTTTAAAAAGGGTTCTAAGAATAAACCTAGCAATTATAGACCTGTTAGTTTGACGTGAGTGGTGGTCAAATTAATGGAAAGGATACTTAGAGATAATATATATAATCATCTGGATAAACAGGGTCTGATTAGGAACAGTCAACGTGGATTTGTGCCTGGAAGGTTATGTTTGACTAATCTTCTTGAATTTTTTGAAGAGGTTACTCGGGAAATTGATGAGGGTAAAGCAGTGGATGTTGTATATATGGACTTCAGTAAGGCCTTTGAAAAGGTTCCTCATGGAAGGATGGTTAAGAAGGTTCAATTGTAAAGTATTAATGATGGAGTAGCAAAATGGATTCAACAGTGACAGAATGGGAGATGCCAGAGAGTAATGGTGGATGGCTGTTTGTCAGGTTGGAGGCCAGTGACTAGTGGGATGCCACAGGGATCTGTGTTGGGTTCACTGTTGTTTGTCATGTACATCAATGATCTGGATGATGGAGTGGTACATTGGATTATTATGTATGCAGATGATACTAAGATAGGTGATGCTGTGGGTAATGAAGTGGGTTTTCAAAGTCTACAGAGAGATTTAGGCCATTTGGAAGAGTGGGCTGAAAGATGGCAGATGGAGTTTAATGCTGATAAGTGTGAGGTGCTACACCTTGGCAGGACAAATCAAAATAGGACGTACATGGTAAATGGTAGCAAATTGAGGAATGCAGTTGAACAGAGGGATCTAGGAATAACTGTGCTTAGTTCCCTTAAGGTGGAATTTCATGTAGATAGGGTAGTAAAGAAAAGTTTTGGTGTGCTGACCTTTATAAATCAGAGCATTGAGTATAGAATATGGGATGTAATTTTTAAATTGTACAAGGCATTGGTGAGACCAAATCTGGAGTATGGTGTACAATTCTGGTCGCCATATTATAGGAAGGATGTCAACAAAACAGAGAGAGTACAGTGGAGATTTACTGGAATGTTGCCTGGCTTTCTGCACCTAAGTTACAGAGAAAGGTTGAACAAGATGGGTCTTTATTCTTTGGAACGCAGAAGGTTAAGGGGGGACTTGATAGAGGTATTTAAAATGATGAGAGGGATAGACAGGTTTGACGTGGATAAGCTTTTTTTATTGAGAGTAGGGAAGATTCAAACAAGAGGACATGATTTGAGAATTAAGGAACAGAAGTTTAGTGGTAACATGATGGGGAACTTCTTTACTCAGAAAGTGGTAGCTGTGTTGAATGAGCTTCCAGTGGAAGTGGTGGAGGCAGGTTGCGATTTTATAATTTAAAAGTAAATTGGATAGGTATATGGACGGGAAAGGAATGGAGGGTTATGGTCTGAGTGCAGGTAGATGGGACTAGGGGAGAATAAGTGTTCGGCACGGACTAGAAGGGCTGAGTTGGCCTGATTCCGTTTTGTAATTGTTATATGGATGCAATTAACATTATTTCTGACCCAAAACATTGTCTATCCATGTTCTCCAGAGATACTGTCCACTGAGGTATTTTGTGTAGACCAGCATCTGCAGTGGAGCAGTCTGAAGAAGGGTCTCGACCCAAAACATCACCCATTCCTTCTATCCAGAGATACTGTCTGACCTGCTGAGTTACCCCAGCATTTTATGTCCAGCATCAGCAGTTCTTTGTTTTCACATTCTCCCTTCTACCCATTCCTCCCCCACTTCCAATTCCTCCGTCTGCACCGCATCTGCACCCAGGATGAGGTGATCTAGACCAGGGCATCGGAGATGTCCTCATTCTTTAGGGAACGGGGGTGCCCCTCTTCGATTATAGATGAGGCTCTCACCAAGGTCTCTTCTATATCTGGCATTTCTGTTCTCACTCCCCATCCCCTACTCGTAACAAGGACAGAATCCCCCTTGTCCTCACCTTCCACCCTACCAGCCATCGCATCTGCGCCCCCACATGCACCTCCTTTCCCCATTTTGTACCGACATTTGATGCATTAACATTTAAACGACGTAGGAAGGAACTACAGATGCTGGTTTACATCGAAGATAGACACAAAAAACAGCGGGTCAGACAACATCAATGGAGAAAAAGAACAGGTGACATTTGGGTCCAGACCCTTCTTCGGACTCAAGTCCGTTGCCATCTGTAAAAAATCTTTCATGTTTCAATGGTACACTTCCAAAATATATTGGACATTTGGGCACAATTCTAGAAAGTTTAGTTTAGAGGTACAGCGCAGAAACAGGCCCTTCAGCCCACTGAGTCCATGCTGACCAGCGATTACTCGCACACTAATACTAGCCCACAGACTAGGGACAATTTACCATTTTACCGAAGCCTATTAAGCTACAAACTTGTACGTCTTTGGACAGTTGGAGGAAACCAGAGGCCCCGGAGAAAACCCACTCAGTCACGGGCCGAACGTACAAACTCCGTACCACCAGGACCCGTAGTCAGAATCGAACCTGGGTCTCTGGCGCTGTGAGGCAGCAACTCTACCGCTGTGCCATCCCTGAATGTATCCAACTGTAAATCCTTGCTGTTGTACCTGAATGAGCTTTCCAATTACACAGAGTGGCATTCTCTGTTACAGGATTCTCAGTAGGATTTACATTAGAGTGCAAGGATTTCTGGCTGCCCATTGCTATGAATCCAGCTGTTTTCCTTGCTGGTTATGGTTAGACAGATGTTTCCCATAAATAGTCTAGTGACCCAAATGAATTGGAGAAGTGAGATTCACAACTCACAATGCAGTCCAGAAATCAGTTGAGCATTTTGATGAATATGTTCTTTTAAACATGATTAGTGGTGGAATGTGCAACTTCTCATGTGTGGTCTGTAAACTCTTCCTATATTGTCATCTAATTATGTTTCTAAACTGCTAGCCAAACAATGTTAAATCCCGATGAACTGTAATGATCAAAAATGGCTGATGCAAAACGTTGCAAAAGTCATGCTACATACCTTTGAGTTTTGCTTCTGGAGATACAGCGTGGAAACGGGCCCTTCGGCCCACCGAGTCCATGCCGACCAGCGATCACCTGTACACTAGTACTATCCTACACACTAGGGCCAATTTACAGAAGCTAATAATCTGTACATCTTTGGATACCCATTCTAATGACTTTGCCTGCCCATTCCTTCCACAGATGCTGCCTGACCTGCTGAGTTACTCCAGCACTTTGTGTTTTGCTCAAGATTCCAACATCAACATTCCCTTTGTTCACATTCTATTCTCACTTGGTTCACAGATACATTAAAACGTTTAGACTTTGGAGATTTCTCCACCTTATTTCCTCTTACATCTTCAAGCTTTGCAAAGCCAAATAATTAGTTTAGTTGGTGATACAGCGTGGAAACATGTCCTTCATCCCACCGAGACCACGCCGACCAATGATCATCCTGCACACTAGGGACAATGTACAGAAGCCAAGTAACCTACAAACCTGCGTGTCTTTGGGATGTGGGAGGAAACCGGAGCACCCGGAGAAAACCCACATGGTCACGGGGAGAACATAGGATCTCCGTACAGACAGCACCCGTAGTCAGGATCGAACCAGGGTCTGCCGTACCAAATGATCTATCCGCACTTAAGGATAGACACAAAGTGCTGGAGTAACTCAGTGGGTCAGGCAGCATCTGTGGAGAACATGGATAGGTGACGTTTCACAGAGTGCTGGAGTAACTCAGTGGGTCAGGCAGCATCTGTGGAGAACATGGATAGGTGACGTTTCACAGAGTGCTGGAGTAACTCAGTGGGTCAGGCAGCATCTGTGGAGAACATGGATAGGTGACGTTTCACAGATTGCTGGAGTAAGTAAGTAAGTAAGTTTTATTTATATAGCACGGTTTAAGTCAACTCGCATTGACCCCAAAGTGCTTTACATAAATTAAATAATAAGTTCCATTACAAACCATAGAAAAAGGTTAAAAAAAAAAGAATAAAATGGACACAACACATTATAGAGTTCAACACAAACGTCCCCCCACAACAGAATCAAAACATTTCCACTGTGGGGAAAGGCACCAGAAAATTAAGTCCTCTTCCTCTGTGAAACACCGGAGTAACTCAGCAGGTCAGGCAGCATCTCTGGAGAACGTGGATAGGGGACGTTTCGGATCAGGACCCTTCTTCGGACTGATTGTGGGTGGGATGGGGTGGATTGGAAGCAAGTAAGGACCAGGACAACTCAGATTACCTCAGGCAATGAGGACCCCTCATACAGAAACATAGAAAATAGGTGCAGGAGAAGGCCATTTGGCTCTTCAAGCCAGCTCCGCCATTCAATATGATCATGGCTGATCATCTCCAATCAGTACCCCATTCCTGCCTTCTCCCCATATCCCTTGATTCTGTTAGCTTAGAGCTATATCTAACTGATAGGCTGATTATCTGCTAGGGATTGTGTGAATCTGGGGCACATATTGTGAACTGTGGAACTGGTTAACTGACTTTTAGTGGAAGAAGGGGGTGGGGGTGGGGGGAAGGAGGAAGGGGAGCATATGTAGAAGTTTCCTTAACTCAGAGTTTACATCACTGGGCAGTGAGTTGTTCCTCCATGTTGTGTACAGCCTCTATCTGGCAAAGGAGGAGACCTGGGGCACATTTCTTATGAAATAAGTAAGTAAGTAAGTTTATTGGCCAAATATTCACATACAAGGAATATGCCTTAGTGCTCCACCCACAAGTAACAACATGACATACAGTGACAGTTATGAATGACTCAGAAAACACTAAACATTAATAATAATAAAACATTATTGAGAACAGACTCTACAATGGCCGTGTAGAATTGGACCATCATTACCTGTGGCAGATTGTGCTTCCTCAGCTGCTGCAGGAAGTACATCCTCTGTTGTGCCTGTTTGACTGTGGAGTCGATGGTAGCCCCCCACTTAAGGTCCTTGGAGATGATGGTTCCCAGGAACTTAAAAGACTCCACAGATGTGACTGTGGTGTTGTTGATGGTGAGTGGTGTGAGGGGAGGGGGAGCTCTCCTAAAGTCTACAATCAATTCCATATATGTACATGTATGTATCTGTACACTGTGAATGGCTCGATTGCAATAATGTATAGTCTCTCCACTGCAAAAAGCTGTTCATAAGTGACAGGAGCAGCATTAGGCCATTCGGCCCATCGCTTCCACTATGCCATTCAATCATGGCTGATTAAGAAAGAACTGCAGATTCTGGACAAATTGAAGGGAAACGAAAATGCTGGAGAAACTCAGCTCGTGATGCAGCATCTATGGAGCGAAGGAATAGGTGACGTTTCGGGTCGAGACCTCTCTTCAGACTGAGGGCGGGTAGAAGAAAGGAAGAGGTGGAGACAGTGGGCTGTGGGAGAGCTGGGAAGGGGAGGAGAAAGCCAGGAGCAAAGATCTCCGCTCTATGATCTTTGGCCAGGACTAACCCCACTCTTATCCTCGCCTCTCCTCTCCTGCGCTGTCCAATCCCCTTCACTCTCCCCTCTCCCCCTCCCGCTCCCTCTCTCTCCCCACCCCTCAAATCCAGCACCAAAGATGATTGTAATATAGTGGAGGTGAGATATTGTCCTCTCCTCTCCTCTAGTCCCCTCTCCTCTAATCAACTCCCCTCTGCTCTCATCACTTCTCCCACCCTCCCCCGCTCGCCTCTCCCTTCGTCTCCTCACCTACTCCCCACTCCTCTCATTTCTTCCCCTCTTCTCCCCTCTTATCTCCTCCCCTCCTCTCTTCTCCTTCTCCCTCTCCTCTCCCCTTCACGTCCCCTCTCCTCACGGCTCATCTCTCCTCTCCTCTCCACTCCTCCCCTCTCCTCTCGCCCCGCCCCGCCCCTCCCGCTCTTCTCTCCCCTCCTCTCTTCTCCCCTCTCTTTCCCCTCTCTCTCAGTCCTCTCCCCTCCTCTCCTCTCCACCCCTCTCCCCTCCTCCCCGCTCCTCTTCACACCTCTCCACTCTCCTCTCCCTGCCTCTCCTCCCCTCCCCTCCCTACCCTCTCCCCCACACCTCTCCTCTGCTTTTCTCGCTCCTCTCCTTTATTTTCCTCTCCTCCCCACCGCACCTCCGCTTTCCTCTCCCCTCCTCCCCTCCTCACCTCCTCACCTTCCCTCTCCCCTCCTCGCCACTCCTCGCCTCTCCTTTCCCTTCCTCTCCTCTCCCCTGCTCTCCTCTCCTCTCCTCACTTCTCCCCTGCTATGCTTTCCTTTCCCCTCGTTTCCCCTCCTCTCCTCTCCTCCCCTCCTCCCTCCCATCTTCTCTCCCCCTCTTCTCTCCCCCTCTTCTCTCCCCCCTCTTCTCTCCCCCTCTTCTCTCCTCCCTCTCCTCTCCTCTCCTCTCCCCTCCTCTCCTCTCCCCTCCTCCCTCCTCCCTCCCATCTTCTCTCCCCCCTCTTCTCTCCTCTCCACTCCTCTCCCTCCAATCTGTTGTGTCTGTGTAAGACTGTCCTTACAGTCATCACAAGAGGGCTCCGCCCCTATTTGTATATTTTCTGGGAATCAGTCCGGTGGAATCTTGGCTGGAATAAAATCCAATTTAAGGGGCTGTCCCACTGCGGGGACCTAATTGGCAAGGATAGAAGAATTTGTCCTCAACTAATACTCGCAGCATGGTCGACACGAGGTCCAAGGAGGTCTTTGTAACTCTCCTTCATGCTCGAGAGTAGTCCCCGCATACTCGAGGCCTCAGCTAGGTCACGGCGAATTTTTCAACATGCTGAAAAATGCCCGCGAGTTTAAAAAAAAAGGTCGCCATGGAAAACATCGTGGCTTTAGTCAAAGTAGGTCGTAGTAGGTCAGCATGGTGTTCGTAGGTAATCGAGGATAGTCGAAGGTAGTCGTAGATAGTCTTCAACAGTCGAAGAGGTCGAAGGAGGTCATCTTCACTCTCCACTATTCAGTGGCCAATTTTCCCGAAGCTAATCCAAGCTGGTCTTCAACATACTCGAAGAGGTTGAAGGAGGTCTTCAGCGTGACACTTTTTCAAACTCTCCTAAACTCTTCTAAACTCACCAATTAGGTCGCCGCAGTGGGACAGGCCCTTTACTGACATGAGACAACCTGAATCTGTATTGAATTACTACCCATCAAACACTACAATACCCTCTCCTCTCCTCCACTCTCCTCCCCTCCCCTCTCCTCTCCTCACATCTCCTCTCCTCTCCCCCCTTTCTCCTCCCGTTTCACCCGCTCTCTCCTCTCCCCCTTTCCCCTCCCCTCTCCTCTCCTCTCCTCTCCCCTGCTCTCTCCTCTCCTCTCCACTACTCTCTTCTCCTCCCCTCTCCTCTCCTCTGCTCTCTCAGTTTCAGATCAGATCAGATTCAGATTTAGATTCAAAGATTCAGATTCAACTTTAATTGTCATTTTCAGTGTACAGTACAGAGACAACGAAATGCAGTTAGCATCTCCCTGGAAGAGCGACATAGAATATGATTTCAATATATGGGTGGGTGATTGGCAGCCACCGAGGTACATTGTTGAGTAGAGTGACAGCAACAGGGAACAAGCTGTTCCAGGACCTGCTGGTCTGGCAACGGAGAGACCTGTAGCGTCTCCCGGATGGTAGGAGGGTAAACAGTCCATGGTTGGGGTGAGAGCAGTCCTTGGCGATGCTGAGCGCCCTCCACAGACAACACTTGCTTTGGACAGACTCAATGGAGGGGAGCGAGGAACCGGTGATGCGTTGGGCAATTTTCACCACCCTCTGCAATGCCTTCCGGTCGGAGACAGAGCAGTTGTTCAAACAAGAGGACATGACTTCAGAATTAAGGGACAGAAGTTTAGGGGTAACATGAGGGGGAACTTCTTTACTCAGAGAGTGGTAGTGGTGTGGAATGAGCTTCCAGTGGAAGTGGTGGCGGCAGGTTCGTTGGTATCATTTAAAAATAAATTGGATAGGCATATGGATGAGAAGGGAATGGAGGGTTATGGTATGAGTGCAGGCAGGTGGGACTAAGGGAAAAAAGTTGTTCGGCACGGACTTATAGGGCCGAGATGGCCTGTTTCCGTGCTGTAATTGTTATATGGTTATATGGTTATACCATACTGTGATACTTTTGGTAAGGATGCTCTCGATTGTGCTGTCCTCTCCTGTCCTCTCCTCTCCTCTCCTCTCCTCCCTTTCCCCTTCCTTCCTCCCTCATC
Organism: Amblyraja radiata; assembly: GCF_010909765.2. Taxonomy (NCBI): domain Eukaryota; kingdom Metazoa; phylum Chordata; class Chondrichthyes; order Rajiformes; family Rajidae; genus Amblyraja; species Amblyraja radiata. Next base: position 366,284 of record NW_022630123.1, read on the forward strand.
TTCTATCCCCTCTTATCTCTCCCCTTCTCCTCTGCTCCACTCCTCTACCCCTCCACTCTCCCCTCCTCCCCTCATCTACTCCCGTCATCTTGAATCCTACCCTCTCATCTCCTCTCTCCACTCCACTCCCCTCTCCTTTCCACCACCCCCTCCTCTGCTCCCCTCACCAATCCCCTCCGCTCTCCCCCTCCCACACCCTCTCTCTCACCACCCTCAAATCCAGCAGCAAAGATAACTGAAATATTGTGTAGGTGAGAGATTGTCTCCTCTCCTCCCCTCTCCTCTCCTCTCCTCTCCTTCTCCTGTGCCCCATCTCCGCCCCTCTCCTCACCCTTCCTATCCCCTCCTACCCTCTCTCCTCCTCCACTCCCTTCCTCTTCATCTGCTGTCCTCGACCATCCTCCCATCTCCCCCATCTCCTCTCCTCTCCTCCCATCCTCTCAGCTCTCTCCCTCTCCCACTCCTCTCCCCCCTACTCCCGCCCTGTCCCCACTGTCCCCCTGTCCTCCCCTCCCTTCTCTGCTCGTCTACTACCTTCTCTTCTTCCATCTCCTCTCCTCCCCTCCATTCCTCTCAACCCCCTCTCCTACCCTCCCTCTCGCTCCGCTCCCCTACTCTCCTCTCTCATAACCTCACCTCTCCTCCCCTCTCCTATCCCCCTCTCTCCTCCCCCTCTTCCCTTCTCCTATCACCTCCTCTCCTCTCTTCCCTCCAATCCAACACCAAAGATAATTGATGGAGGAGAGATTCTATCATCTCCTCACCGCTCCTATTGCCACTCCCGTCCTCTCCCTCCTCACCTCTCCACTATCTCCCCTCCTCTCCTCCTTTCCCATATCCCGTCCTCCCGTCTCCTCTCGTTTCCTCCCCGCACCTTTTCTATCCTCTATCCTCTCATCTCCTCTCCTCCCATCTGCTCTCTTCCCCACACCTTTTCACCACATCTCCTCTCCCCGCCTCCCCTCTCCTACCCTCTCTTCTCTCCTCCCTCCTCCACTAGCCTCCTCTGCTCTCCTCGTCCCTCTTCCCATCTCCCCCTCTCCTCTCCTCTCCTCTCCTCCCCTCTCGGCTCCCCTCTGCTCTCTCATCTTCTCTCCTCCCCTCCACTCCTCTTAACCCCCCTCTCCTACCCTCCCTCTGCTTACCTCTCCTCTCCTCTCTCCTCCCTTCCCCTCTCCTCTCCCGTCTTCCCCTCTGCTACCTCCTCCTCTCTTCTCGTCTCCCCTCCCCACAAATCCAACACCAATGATAATTAGTGGAGATAAGAGATTGTCTCCTCTCCTCCTCCCCTCTCCTCTCCACCCCTGTTGTGTATGAGAATATGATGAGCATATTTGAAGGTCATGGGCGAAGGTACACATGCGCAGAGAGACTCAAGATGGTGATTTCAATACAAGAAGAATGTTAAGTACCTGTGTGTTCTCAGTCTTATTTAAGTCAGTTTCCAGCAGAAATATCTAGCAATTTGGCGACGAGGATGTTGATTCCGTTAGCAGGAACAGAATCGCAGTCGATTTGAGATATTCTCAAGATCGAACATAAAGTTAAAGACAAGATATGTATTTGGTTCGCAAAGAGTTGGAACGGGAACGCACGATCGCCCTGCAACAGGCAGTGCTGTAGCGGGACAGCACAGCTAGAAGCTAGACACTAGCACGTAGAAGCCTAACCAGCAGAACAGCAACTGTGTCTGCTTACCAGTGCCGTGCAGCCCCCGGACAAGCCCAGCAACCGCCACCATCAACGAGAAGCCGAGTCTCCGAGATCCAGCGCCGGTGATAACTTCAGGACACATCGGTAAATGGTGCAGATCTGATGCGGTCAACTTAACTAGCCGGAGGTCTACCGTGTCACTAGTCATACGTCGTGTAACCAGCAAAGCCAGCCTGTGAAGCCGGTTGGGTGAGTGGGCAAATGCATGGCAGATGCAGTATAATGTGGATAAATGTGAGGTTGTCCACTTTGGTGGCAAAAACAGGAAAGTAGACTATTATCTGAATGGTGGCCGATTAGGAAAAGGGGAGATGCAATGAGACCTGTGTGTCATGGTACACCAATCATTGAAAGTATGCATGCAGGTGCAGCAGGCCGTGAGGAAAGCGAATGGTATGTGGGCGTTCATAGCAAAAGGATTTGAGCATAGGAGCAGGGAGGTTCTACTGCAGTTGTACAGGGTCTTGGTGAGACCACACCTGGAGTATTGCGTACAGTTTTGGTCTCCTAATCTGAGGAAGGAGATTCTTGCCATGGAGGGAGTACAGAGAAGGTTCGCCAGACTGATTCCTGTGATGTCAGGACTTTCATATTGAATATTGAATTGAATATTTATATACATGTTATTTGAACCTCAGTGAGGCTCAAACGAAACTTAGTTTCCACGGCCATACAAACAGAGACAATTTATACAGACATACAAACAATTCAATTTACACAAACATACATCATAGTGAACCTCCTCCTCACAGTGAGGGAAGGCAAAGTCTTTTCACTCCCCTGCACCATTTTTCTCCCGATTTTGAAGACACAGGCGGGCGATGATAAGTCCCACGACCATTAAGGCCGCGTGGGGCGATGTACGGTCCCACTCCGGGTCTAAATGTCACAAAGCTGGAGCCCCCTGCGGGTGCTGGAATGTTCCGGGTCGTTCCAACCCCGCTAGATGGGCCGGAGAAGTCGCGTTGCGGGAGCTACGAAAAGCGGTCTGTCACCCGGACCCGCGAGCTCCCGATGTTCCACCGGACCCTCGAGCTCCCGATGTCCCAATCCACCGGACCCACGAGCTCCCGATGTCCCAATCCACCGGACCCACGAGCTCCCGATGTTCCACCGGACCCACGAGCTCCCGATGTTCCACCGGACCCACGAGCTCCCGATGTTCCAGTCCACCGGACCCACTAGCTCCCGATGTTCCAGTCCACCGGACCCACGAGCTCCCGATGTTCCACCGGACCCACGAGCTCCCGATGTCCCAATCCACCGGACCCACGAGGTCCCGATGTTCCACCGGACCCACGAGCTCCCGATGTTCCACCGGACCCACGAGCTCCCGATGTTCCAGTCCCCCGGACCCACGAGCTCCCGATGTTCCACCGGCCCCACGAGCCCCCGACGTTCCACCGGACCCACGAGCTCCCGATGTTCCACCGGACCCACGAGCTCCCGATGTTCCACCGGACCCACGAGCTCCCGATGTTCCAGTCCACCGGACCCACGAGCTCCCGATGTTCCAGTCCACCGGACCCACGAGCTCCCGATGTTCCAGTCCACCGGACCCACGAGCTCCCGATGTTCCAGTCCACCGGACCCACGAGCTCCCGATGTTCCACCGGACCCACGAGCTCCCGATGTTCCACCGGACCCACGAGCTCCCGATGTTCCAGTCCACCGGACCTGCGGATGCAGCTGGAGCCTCCGAGCACCGGGGTCGGGCCGCAGCATCGAGCCACCACCGCTCCCCGAGGCCGGCCTGCCCCACGATGATGAGTCTGCAGCTCTGCGACAGGAGCCCCCAGGTCGTTCCGGCTGGAGGCCGCTCCACGGTGCTAGGCCCCAACGACAACGGAGACCCGACAGGAAAATGGTTGGGTCTCCCGTGCAGGGAAGAGAATTTTAAAAGTTTCCCCCCCCCCCCCCCCCCCCACATATACACAGTTAAAAACAGGATTAAAAACACAAACTATATTTAGCTCAACAAAAAAATTAAAAAGACAGACAGGCTGAAGGGGCCGCTGGAACACGGAGTCTCGCCGCCACCAGTCTGTTTGTATTGGTGGAAATGTCCCAGCCTCGATAACAATCAGCATGGGAGCACCACAAGGCTGCGTGCTCAGCCCCCTGCTGAACTCACTCTATACCCATGACTGCGTAGCGAACCACAGTGCGAACACCATCATCAAGTTCGTGACCACACCACTATTGTGGCAGTATCACTGATGGGGATGAGTCAGAATATAGAAGGGAGATCGAGCAACTGTCCATATGGTGCCAGCACAATAACCTGGCCCTCAACACCTGCAAAACCAAGGAACTGATTGTGGACTTTGGAAGGAGTAGGAGGGGGACCCACAGCCCTATTTATTTCAATGGTTGATACAATGGTCGATGGTTGAAAGGGTCAAGAAATTCAAATTCCAAGGGCGTGCACATCTCTGAAGATCTTTCCTGGTCCGAGAACACTAACGCAATTATCAAAACACCTCATCAGCACCTCTACTTCCTGAGAAGATTACGGAGAGTCGGATTGTCAAGGTAGACTCTCTAACTTCTACAGGTGCACAGTCGAGAGCATACTGACCGGTTGCATCGTGGCTTGGTTCGGCAATTTGTGTGCCCTGGAGAGGAAAAGACTATAAAAAGTAGTAAACACTGCCCAGTCCATCATCGGGTCTGACCTTCCTTCCATCGAGGGAATTTATCGCAGTCGCTGCCTCAAAAAGGCTGGCAGTATCATCAAAGACCCACACCATCCTGGCCACACACTCATCTCCCTGTTACCTTCAGGTAGAAGGTACAGGAGCCTGAAGACTGCAACAACCAGGTTCAGGAATAGCTACTTCCCCACAGCCATCAGGCTATTAAACTTGGCTCGGCCAAAACTCTGATTATTAATCACTTTCTGTTATTTGCACTTTATCAGTTTATTAATTCATGTGTGTATATATTTATATTATGGTATATGGACACATTTATCTGTTTTGTAGTAAATGCCTACTATTTTCTGTGTGCTTAAGCAAAGCAAGAATTTCATTGTCCTATACAGGGACACATGACAATAAACTCACTTTAACTTGAACTTGAACTTGAACCGTCTAATGAAGAAAGACTGGATAGACTCAGCTTGTAATCGCTAGAATTCAGAAGATTGAAGGGGGGTCTTATAGAAACTTACAAAATTCTTAAGGGGTTGGACAGGCTAGATGCAGGAAGATTGATCCCGATGTTGGGCAAGTCCAGAACAAGGAGTCCCAGTTTAAGGATAAGGGGAAAGTATTTTAGGACCGAGATGAGAAAAACATTTTTTTTCACACACAGAGTGTTGAATCTGTGGAATTCTCTGCCACAGAAGGTAGTTGAGGCCAGTTCATTGGCTATATTTAAGAGGGAGTTAGATGTGGCCCTTGTGGCTAAATGGATCAGGGGGTATGGAGAGAAGGTAGGTACAGGATACTGAGTTGGATGATCCGTCATGATCATATTGAATGGCGAATGGTGCAGGCTCGAAAGGCCGAATGGCCAACTCCTGCACCTATTGTCTATGTTTCTGTGTTTCTATGTTTCAAAGCCAGCCCGTGAAGCCAGCAAAGCCAGCCCATGAGGCCAGCTAGAGAGGTCACCTACCGATGCACCGGAGTCCAGAGACAGTCAAGTCGGAACAGGGAATTCATCGCAGCAAATGCTGGACTTTATTAATTTACTGCATTGTTTATTGATAACTATAATTTAGAGGATATATGCGTGCATTGCATGTATATGGCTGGAAATGTATTAGTATATTATTATATTAGTATATTATTAATATTAGTGTGTTGGTATAAATCGATTATTATATTAGTATATTATTATATTGGCATATTAGTATAAATCGATTAGTATAAGAGAATTATTGGTAGTGAATTTACTGGAAAACTGCTCAGTGATACTGTAAAGGAATTAAGTCAATTGCAGATAACATTGTGTAAGAGGATGGCACATTGTGTACCTGAGTTGCAACAGTTTAACCATGTCTAATACAATAGTTGGGAATGTGCCTCAGTTAGAATCTGGTTATATTTTTGAGGAATGGAGGATTGGTTCACTTCAAACGATGTCACTTCAGAAGAGAAGAAAATAGCATTGTTCCTTACAGGTTTAGGAAGCAAGGGTTATCACACCCTACGTGCGTTGCTGCAGCCAGTAAAGCCCGCTAGTAAAACGTACGAGGAATGTAAGGAGCCGTTAATTGTTCATTTCTCACCAAAACCAACATAAATAGTGCAAAGATATCGGTTTTATACATGTACACAAGCAAATGAAACAATCCCTCTGTTCCTAGCAAGGCTTCGGCAGTTCAGTGATGGGTGTAATTTTAAGGAACTGGAGAATATGCTAAGGGATAGATTGGTGGTAGGATGGGTTCACCAAAATTAACCTTTGAGAACTCAGTCAATATGGCGACAGCGATGGAGGTTGCTAAACAAGATGTAGAACAGATCAAGAAGATCGGAAGGCCTCAAGATGATGCTATCACCGTCCATCAGCTTCAAAGGAAGGAGCCTGGACTAAAGAAGACAAGGAGTCCACCAAGGGCATCCAGAGTCAAGGTTCAATTCTCCAAGAAGTGCTGGAGATGTGGCGGAAGCCATGAGCCAGCGACGTGTACATTTAGAGATGGGAGGTGCTTCATGTGCTTGGGAACGGGTCACACCAAAAGCCAGTGTGATGCTGTTAGAGTTTACCAGCAGAGGAGGAGACAATTCCAGAAAAAGGCAAAACAAAAGGCTGAGCATCTTGGAAGATGAATTGATCAAAAAGTTGACAAACTCTGACCCGGATACAGCCACTGTGATAGTGAACGGCAGCGAGGTACAAGTAGGAGTTGACACTGGAGGTCCATGGACTCTCGTACCAGAAGCAGTCTTCAGAAAACTCAGTCAGGACCCCAGAAGATGGGGGTGGATTCCACATTTATCTCCTGGATATACAACTGCCTGACGGGTCGACCACACTTTGTCAAGCTGGGGGACAGTGTCTCTGGCACAGTGGTGTGCAATGTTGGAGCCCCACAGGGAGCGGTCTGGCCCCGTTCCTCTTCATCCTGTATACAGCAGACTTTAACTATAAGTCTGACACATGCCACGTACATAAATATTCAGATGATACAGCGATTGTGGCATGTGTATGGAACGGGCAGGTGGAGGAATACAGGAACTTGACCAGTGCCTTTTGTGCCTGGAGTGAAGAGAACTGTCTCGTCCTGAACACAACTAAGACTATAGAGATGGTGGTTAACTTTGGCAGGTCCAAGCTCCCCTTCAGTCGGTCAACGCTGCAGGGGCTGACATTGAGGTGGTGCAGACATATACATACCTTGGAGTGCACCTTGATAACAAACTGGACTGGTCTGTCAACTCTGACTCCCTCTACAAAAAAGGCCAGAGCAGACCATTTTTCCTCAGAAGGCTCAAATCCTTCAATGTGTGTAATGATATGCTGCACATGTTTTACAACACTGTGGTTGCAAGTGTTATTTTCTGCGCTGTTGTCTGCTGGGGCAACAGCATTAGTGCAAAAACAACAAGAAGCTGGACAGACTGGTTAAACGAGCTAGCTCAGTGCTGGAGGGGAGAGTAGACTCTGGGATGGATGTGCTTGAGAGGCGTATGAGGCACAAGGTGCAGGACATCCTGAAAAACCCCGGGCATCCCCTCCATGTAATTCCGGAGAGTCAAAAGAGCACACGGAACAACAACCGGCTCCTCTCCCTGCCCTGTAGAACTGAGCGGTTCAGGAGATCCTTCACCCCTGCAGCCATTAGATTTTATAATTCGGACCACTAGGCTTAGTGGGATGCATTTTGCAATTTTTTAATTTTTAACTGTTAATTATTGGTCTTTTTAAGTATTTATTGCTCTCAGGTATGTCCACGTTGTATTCTATGTATTTTCTGTCTGCGTTCGTTTTGAATCTGTGGGTTTGTTGGTTGGGGGCTTCTGGACATCTGAATTTCCCTGAGGGGATCAATAAAGTATTTATTATTATTATTATTATTATTACTTACTAGATCCCTGCAGCCTCAAGCTGAAATCCTACACAGATGAGAAGATAGACATTTACGGACAAGCAGCGGTACAGGTACAGCTCGAACCTCACACGAAGCCAGAAACGCTGACCCTAGTGGGAGTAAAGAAAGGTGCAAGCCTAATGGGGAGAGACTGGTGAGGAAGTACCCTGGATTGCTGTCAAATATGGCCAGCCAGAACATGATGGATTCAAGCCTAAACCCACCCAGTAGTAAACACAGTTTGCAAGTTGCCATGAGCTCAATACTCTACAAGCATGCCAAGCTGTTTGATAATGGCACCGATGGAGTACTGAAGGGATACCAAGCCAAAGTGTATCCACAAGATGAAAACAGTGGGGCAAAGATTTACAAGGCAGCCCATGTTTCATATGCTGCTAGAAAGCAGATTGATGCTGCATTGGATGACTTGTTGCAGGATGGCATTAGCAAGCGGGTGAAGACCGACCTCTACCTCCGCTACATTGACGATACATACCAGGGCCCCATCCCCGACCTCTACCTCCGCTACATTGACGATACCAGGGCCCCATCCCCGACCTCTACCTCCGCTACATTGACGACTGCTTTGGTGCCACCTCCTGCACCCACACACAACTGACTGACTTCATCCACTTCACCACCAACTTCCATCCGGCACTCCAATACACCTGGACGATTTCCGACACTTCCCTACCATTCCTTGACCTCACCATCTCCATCGCAGGGGACAGACTCCTGACCGACATACATTACAAACCCACTGACTCACATGGCTATCTGGACTACACGTCTTCCCACCCTGCCCCCTGTAAAGACTCCATCCCCAACTCCCAATTCCTTCGCCTACGCCGCATCTGTTCCCAGGGTGAGACATTTCATACCAGGGCATCGGAAATGTCCTCGTTCTTCAGGGAACGGGGATTCCCCTCCGCCACCATAGATGAGGCTCACACCAGGGTCTCATCCATACCCCGTAACACTGCTCTCTCTCTCCCCATCCCCGCACACGCAACAAGGGCAGAGTCCCTCTGGTCCTCACCTTTCACCCCACCAGCCGGCAAATACAACACATAATCCTCCGCCATTTCCGCCACCTCCAACGTGACCCCACCACTCGCCACATCTTCCCATCTCCCCCCATGTCTGCCTTCCGCAAAGACCGCTCCCTCCGCAACTCCCTCGTCAATTCTTCCCTTCCCTCCCGCACCACCCCCTCCCCGGGCACTTTCCGTTGCAAACCGCAAGAAATGCAACACCTGTCCCTTCACCTCCCCCCTCGACTCCATTCAAGGTCCCAAGCAGTCGTTCCAGGTGCGACAAAGGTTCACCTGTATCTCCTCCAACCTCATCTACTGCATCCGCTGCTCTAGATGTCAGTTGATTTACATCGGTGAGACCAAGCGTAGGTTGGGCGATCGTTTCGCCGAACACCTTCGCTCAGTCCGCAATAACCTACCTGATCTCCCGGTGGCTCAGCACTTCAACTCCCCCTCCCATTCCCAATCCGACCTCTCTGTCCTGGGTCTCCTCCATTGGCAGAGTGAGCAACAGCGGAAATTGGAGGAACAGCACCTCATATTCCGTCTGGGGTCCTTGCGTCCTTATGGCATTAACATTGAATTCTCTCAATTTGGCTAGCCCGTTCTGTCTCCTCCTCTTCCTTAACCCTCTAGCTGTCTCCTCCCACCCTCCCATCCGCCCGCCCTCGGGCTCCTCCTCCTCCTCCCCTTTTCCTTCTTTCTTTCCCCACCCCCCATCAATCTGAAGAAGGGTTTCGGCCCGAAACGTCGCCTATTTCCTTCGCTCCACAGATGCTGCTGCACCCGCTGAGTTTCCCCAGCAATTGTGTGTACCATAGCTGTTACGAAACTGGATGGGAGCATGAGAGTCTGTGGTAATTACAAGCTCACAGTAAATAAGTTGCTGAAAGTGGAACAGTATCCACTTCCAACGTTGGAGGATTTCCTGCAGGAACTAGAATGAGGAGCAAATTTCTCTAAACTAGACCTCTCCCATGCCTATCATCAGGTAGAGTTAGATCCTGAAGCTCAGAAATTGACCACAATCAATACACACAAAGGTCTCTTTGAGTATACCAGGTTACACTTTGGGATATCTAGCGCACCAGCCATGTTCCAGAGCACAATGGGGAGCCTGCTAGCGGATATTCCCACGTGCAAGCCGTATCTGGGTGATATCATCATCAGCGGAAGGACTGACGAAGAGCACCTCAGGAACCTGGAAGTGATCCTGTCAAGACTTGAGACCAGTGGGTTACGTCTGAAGAAAGAGAAGTGTGAACTGATGCAAGAGTCAGTCGACTATTTCAGACATTGACTGAACAAGAATGGTCTTCGTCCTCTTCAAGACAAAGTTGATGCTGTGCGGGAAGCAAAGCCACCTGTGAACCAAAGCCAACTCCAGGCATACCTGGGCTTACTTGGGTATTACAGGAAGTTTATACACAACCTGTCACAGGAGATTGCACCGTTGACTTTAATGCTGAAGGATGAGTACAGATCAGCAGATTCAAAGAGTGGGAGGAGAAGCAGCAAGCCTGATCCCATGTTCACATGGGGAAAGGAACAAGAGCAGGCATTCCAGAGATCCAAGTGTCTTCTTCAGAGTGATAGTGTGCTGATGCATTACGATCCAGCCAAAACAATCTTGCTCCAAACTGATGCTTGTGATAAGCCATGTGGATTCAGATAGACAGGAACGTCCGATAGCGTTTGCTTCACTCACTCTCTAGTCCAGCGAAGTGAACAACGCACAATATGAAAAGGAGGGTTTATCCATCACTTCGGACTGAAGAAGTTCCCCAAGCAGTTACATGGGAGGTCTTTCACCATTGTGACTGATCACAAGCCTCTGATGGGACTCTTTGGAGACCACAAGCCTGCCAGCCCAATGGCCTCTGCTCGCGTAGCAAGATGGCATATAACCCTGTCTGCCTACAGTTACAAGATAGTCCATCGAGAATGCAAGAAGGCAAGAAACACCAGAATGCAGATGCGTTGTCGCGCTTGCCGATCCACGAAGAGGAGTCTTCATGGATTCACCCTGAGCTCACGGAGCTCGATGAAGCACCAGAGGCACACATCAACTTGCTCACCGATCTGGACACACGCCCTGTTGATGCACAGGAAGTGAAGAGAGCCACCAAGAAGGACAGAGTTCTTTCCAAAGTGAAGAACCACATCGTGGAAGGATGGCCAAGAGCAAGGAATCTTCCAGAAGAAGTAAAGCCCTTTGCCAGCAAGAAAGAAGAGCTGTCAGTGGAGGATGACATATTCCTGTGGGGACCACGAGTGGTCATTCCAGATAATCTGGAGATGAGGACTAGAATCCTTGAAGAACTGCATAGCACGCACCCTGGCATCGTGAAAATGAAGGCATTGGCAAGATCATACGTCTGGTGGCCAGGAATCAACAAAGAGTTGGGACAACAGGTGAGAAATTGTCCAAGCTTTCAGCAGAGTCAACATAGTCCTGTTGCAGCCCAGATCCATCCATGGGAGTTTCCTGTGAGACTGTGGAGTAGGATTCACTGTGACTGTGCCAGCCTCGACGAGGAGAATTTGCTGATTGTGGTCAATGCTCACAGCAAATGGATTGAAGCCATTCGGGTGAGACATGCAACAGCAGCAGCAACAGTGTTTACCCTGAGACGGTTGTTTACATCTCATGGGTTACAGTGGTCACAGACAACGGTACACAGTTTGTGTGTGAGGAATTTGTCAGGTTCATCAGCAGCAACAACATCTGCCACGTTCAAACATTACCCAAACACCCGTCCAACAACGGACTAGCTGAAAGAGGTGGACAGACAGTGAAAGCAGGTGTGAAGAAAGGAAAAGGATCAGACCTGGAGCTAAAGCTCCAGAAGTTGTTGTTGACGTACAAAGTCACACCTCAAGAAATGACTGGAAAGTCACGCAGTGAACTGATGTTCAGATGAAAGATCCGCACTAAACTAGACAGTCTGCGACCCGATCTCAGCAAATCTGTCCGAAGGAAGCAAGCTTCAATGAAACAGGCAGCAGATCGAGGAAGCAAAGAACGAGTCTTTGAGGTGAATGATCATGTCATGGTCAAGAACTTCACATCAGGTCCTACTTGGCTTTACTGAATGATAGCAGAAGTCATCCGTGAAGTCATGTACAATGTAAAGTTGAGGGAGGGAAGAGTTGTGCGTCGTCATGTCGATCAAATTAGAGCAAATTTGCCAAAAGGTGACGAGCACAACAACCTCCAGCAAAGAGAAGTGGTTCAACCAAGTGAGGAGCCAATGATAGTTCTGCCTACTCCAACCGAACGTGTAGATTCTGAAAGAACTTCAGAGAATGACGAACCTCTAGCCCATAGTGATAACACAACATCACAACCAGACCCTGATATCTCAGGTCACATGCAAAGTCCAACACAGACAGAGACGCATGTCTAATAGAACTAAAAGAATACCTAAAAGATATGAGGACTTTGTGCTTTATAAGTGAAAACACATAAAGCAACGTGTCATTTATTTGGTTTGCTGCACCATGTTTATGGAAGATGGGTGGAATATTATGAAAAAATCATAAATGCCAAGTTTAGTTTATGCATGTTTATTACAGCTATGATGATCTAATTGTAAGATGACTTTCATAATACGACTTGGAGAACAGTGTATTATTCAATTATAATTGTGTAAAAGATCATATACCTGCCTCCAAGTTCAAGTTCAAATTCAAGCGAGTTTATTGTCATGTGTCCCTGTATAGGACAATGAAACTATTGCTTTGCTTAAGCACACAGAAAAAAAATAGTAGGCATTTACTACAATAGAGATAAATGTGTCCATACACCATGATATAAATATATACACACATGAATAATTAAACTGGTAAAGTGCAAATAACAGATAATGGGTTATTAATAATCAGAGTTTTGTTCGAGCCAGGTTTAATAGCCTGATGGCTGAGGGGAAGTAGCTATTCCTGAACCTGGTTGTTGCAGTCTTCAGGCTCCTGTACCTTCTACCTGAAGGTAGCAGGGAGATGAGTGTGTGGCCAGGATGGTGTGGGTCTTTGATGATACTGTCAGCCTTTTTGAGGCAGCGACTGCGATAAATCCCCTCGATGGAAGGAAGGTCAGAGCCGATGATGGCCTGGGCAGTGTTTACTACTTTTTGTAGTCTTTTCCTCTCCAGGACGCTCAAATTGCCGAACCAAGCCACAATGCAACCGGTCAGCATGCTCTCGACTCTCCAAGTTAAAGGGGGAGGGGTGTTGTGTATGAGAATATGATTCACATGTTTGAATGACTTGTGCGATTGTACACAGAGAGACTCAAGATGGCGATCACAATACAACAAGCATGTAAAGTACTTATGTGTTCCGAGTCTTATTTAAGGCCGTTTCCAGCACAAATACATAACATACCCTCTCCACTCCTCCCCTCTTCTCCTCCCCTCTCTAATCCCCTCCTCTCTCCCCCCTCAAATCCAGCACCAGATAATTGCAATATTGACTAGGGGAGAGAATGTCTCCTCTCCTCTCTCCTCCTCTCCTCTCCACACTCCCCCTCTCCTCTACTCTCTTCTCAAACCATCCTCCCCTCCCCCTCCCTTCCTCACCTCTCCTCTACTCTCCTCCCTTCCCCTCCAATCCTCTCCTGTTCTTCCCTATCCTCCCCTCTCCCCGCATTTACTCCTCTCATCTCCTCCTCCCCTTCACCTCTCCTCTCCCCTACCTCCCCTCTCCATCCCTATCCTCTCCTCGCACATCCTTCCCTCTCCTATCCCCTCTCCCCTCTTCTCCTCCAGTCCTCACTCCTCTCCTCCACCCCCCATCCTCACTACCCTTCAATCCCCTCCTGTTCCCTCCTCTGTTGTCCTTTTCCCAATTCCCCTTTCCCCACCAGTTGTCCGGTCTCCTCTCTTATCTTCCCCTCTCCTCTCCCCAACTCCCTCCCCTCTCCACCAAACTCAGCTCCTCTCCTCTTTCCTCTCCTCTCCTCTACTATCATCTCCTTCCCTCCCCTCCCCTCCTATTGTCTCCTCTTACCCCCTCCGAACTCTTCCCTCCTCTCCTCTCATCACCCATTTCATCCCCTCCTCTCCACTTCTCTCCTCCTCTTTCATCCCCTCCTCTCCACTCTCTCCTCTTCTTTTCTCCCCTCCCCTCCCTCTCCCTCTCTCTCCCCTCCCCACCAATGCAGCACCAAAGAGAATTGTAATATGGTGCAGGTGAGAGATTGTCTCCCCTCCTCTCTCCTCCCATCTCCTCTGACCTCTCCTCCCCTCCCCTGTAATCCCCTCCTCTCCAACCCGCCCCCCTCTCTGTCTTTCCTGCAGGGGCGGAAAACCCGGGGGGGGGGGGGGGGCGGCAGGAGGGACACGTACCCCCCATGTTTTAAGAGTTGGGGGACATCCCCCCCAAGTTTTTGTGATCCCGATTTTAAAATCTCCCTTCCCCACCCTTTTCCACTCCTTTCCTCTGCTCCCCTTCCCTTCTCTCTCTCTTCCCCCCTCTACTGCTCTCCTCTCCTCTCCTCTGTCTCCTCTCCTCTCCTCTGTCTTCTCTCCTCTCCTACCCTCCCCACTCCTCCCATCTTCTCTCTTCACCTCTCCTCCCTTCTCCGTTCTCCTCTCCTCCCCTCTCTTCTCATCCCCACCTTTCTCCTCTTCTCCCCTCGACTCCCCTCCCCTTTCCTCTCCACACATCCTCTCCTCCTCCCCTCCCCTCCTCTCATCCCCTCCTCTCCTCTCCTTTCCTCTACTCTCCACTCCTCTCCTTTCCTCACTCCCCTTCCCTCCTCTCCCCCTTCTCTCCTCTATCCTCCCTTCTCTTCCCGCACCTCCCCTCCGCTTTTCTCGCTCCTGCTCTCCTTTACTTTACTCTATTCTCCTCTCCTCTGCCCTCCCCTCATCCACTCCCCTCTCCACTATCCCCCCTCCTACCCACATCCTCTCCCCCTCCCCTCCCCTCTTCTCTTCTACTCTCCTCTCATCCCCTACCATCTCCCCTCTCCCCCTTTCCACCCTGCCCTCCTATCTCCCCTCTTCTCTCTCCTCTCCTCCATTCACCCCTCCTCTCCTCTCCTCCCCTCATCTCTCCTCCCCTCCCTCCCTCCTCTCCTGCACTGGTCTCCTCTCGTCTACCCTCTTCTCTCCTCCCCTGCCCCTCCCTCCCTCCCTCCCATCGTCTCTCCCCTCTTCTCTTCTCTCCTCTCCACTCCTCCACCCCTTTTGCTTCCCTCTGTAACTCTCCCTCTCTAGAAAAATGGCATCAAAAACAAATTTTATTTTTCTATATCCCTTTTTCATAATGTATATAGTGACCCCAGATGTATAGAATTACAACACACAAAAAAAGATAATTGTAATATGGTGCAAGTGAGAGATTGTCTCCTCTCCTCTCTCCTCCCCTCCCCTGTCATCCCCTCCTCTCCACCCCCCCTCTCTCTCTCTCTCTCTCTCTCCGCTGCCCTGAAATCCAGCACCAAAGATAAATGTAAAATGGTGCAGGTGAGAGATTGTATACACTCCTCATCTCGTCTCCTCCTTCCACACCTCTCCTCTCCTCCCCTCCTCTCCGCTCTGATCTCCTCCCCTCTCCTCTCCTCCCCTCCTCTCTCCTCCATTCCCTCTCCCACTCTCTCCCCTACCCTTGAAACAGGGTGGACCATGTGAAGTTTGCAATCACCCACCCCGATATTAAACTTAAATTAATGGTTCCTTCATAGGATTTTTGTAACTAAAATAACTAAGTTGAACATAATGCCAAGACCAACTCTTATCTATCTGCACATAATCCATATCCCTCCATTCCCTGTATATTCATTTGCCTATCTAAACATGTCTCTTAAATGCCACTATTATATTTGCATCCTCCACTAACTCTGGCAGTGTGTTCCAGATACTCTCCGAACTCTGTTTTAAAAACCTGCATTGCATATCTACTTTAAGCTTTGCCCCTCTGCCCCTTATATCTATGTTCTCTACTATTTGATATTTCCATCCTGGGAAGTGTTGATGGTCTCCCCAACACCCATCAGGCTATTGAACACAACAACTCCAACTAAACTCCAGACTATGAACACCTTGGGTTGTTCTCAGGACTTCCAGCCTTGTTTTTTTATTGTTTATTTTATTTGAAAAACAAATTATATTTTTCGATATCCCTCTTTCATAAGAAGTATATAATAAACCCAAATGTATAGAATTACTACACAAAAAAAATCTTTTTATTCAAAACAAAAATAGTTCGCTATAGCACTCCGAATTTTTGCCAGTTGACTCGCCGGTCTCCTATGCTGTGAATGCACCAGGTTAATTCCCAGGATGGCAGGACTGTCATATGCTGAGAGAATGGAGCAGCTGGGCTTGTACACTGTGCTGTTTAGAATGATGAGAGGGAATCGCATTGAAACATATCAGACCATTAAGGATACACTAGATGCAGGATTCATATTCCCGATGTTGGGGGAGTCCAGAACCAGGGCCCACAGTTTAAGAATAAGGAGTGAGCCATTTAGAACAGAGACGAGGAAACACTTTTTCTCACAGAGAGTTGTGAGTGTGGAATTCTCTGCCTCAGAGGGTGGTGGAGGCGGGTTATCTGGATACTTCCAAGAGAGAGCAAGATAGGGCTCTTAAAGATAGCGGAGTCAGGGGATATGGGGAAAAGACAGGAACGGGGTACTGATTGGGGATGATCAGCCATGATCATATTGAATGGCGGTGCTGGCTCGAAGGGCCAAATGGCCTCTACTCCTGCACCTATTGTCCATTGTCTCCCTCCTCCCCTCTCCTCTCCCCCCCACTACACCCCTCTCCCCTCTTCCCCCACCTCTCCTATCCTCTCCTCCTTTCTCCTCTTCACTCTCCTCATCTCCCTTCTCCTCTCCTACCCTCGCCTCCCCTCCTCTCCCCTTCCTCTCCACTCTCCTCACCTCTCTTCACCTCTCCCCTCTCCTCACCTCTCTTCTCCTCTCCTACCCTCTCCTCCCCTTCCTCTCCCCTCCTCCCCACTCCACACCTCTCCTCTCCCATCTGCCTCCCTCACCTTCCCTTCCCTTCCCTCCTCTCGCCCCAACCCCCACTTTCCTCGCTCCTCCTCTCCTATACTTCCCTCTCCTGTCTCCCCTTCCTTCTACTCTCCTCTCATTCTACTCTCCTCTCCACCACTCACCTCTTCTCCTCCCCTCAGCTGTTCTCCTCTCCGGTCCTCTACCCTCCTTTACTCTACTTCCTTCTATCTCCTACCCTCCCCTCCTCTCTCCACCCCTCCTTTCTCCTCTCCTCTCCTCTACTTCCCCTTCCTTCCATGCTCCGCTCTTCTCCCCCTCATCTCTCAACACCCTTCTCTCCCATCCCCTCATCTACTCCCCTCATCTCCTCTCCTGCCCTCTCATCTCCTGCCCTCCCCTCTCCTGTCATCTATCCTCTCTCCTCTCCCCTCCTCCCCTCTCCTCTTCACCCTTCCTCTCCTTTCTTCTCCTCGCCAATCCTCTCCTCCCATCTCCACTGCTCTCATCTCCCCCTCCCTCTCCCTCTCCCTCTCTCTCCACACCGCTCAAAGCCTGCACCAAAGATAACTGAAATATGGTGTAGGTGAGAGATTGTCTCCTCTCCTCTCCCTTTTCCTCTCCTCTTCTCCCCTCTATGCTTCCATCTCCTCTCCCCCTCACCTCTCATCCGACGTCCCACTCTTCTCTCCTCTCTTCAACTCCCCTCTCCCCACGCCTCTCCTCGCCCCTCCACTCTTCCCTCCCCTCCTCTCCAGGGCCGTCTTAACAGCACTCTAGGTCCCCGGGCAAAGCAGTGCACTAGGGCCCCGACACTTCCAGTACCTTTATGCCGAATCAAATATTCCGACTTGCACTTGCCATGTTCTTCTCTGTTTTCATGTTCTACAATAACATTCTACAATACATAGATTAGCGTGTGGCCCCAATGCTAGTGGACCCCGGGCAACTGCCCAGCGTACCCATGCGTTAAGATAGCCCTGCTCCTCTCCTCTCCTCTCTCTCTCCTCTCTCTCTCCTCCCCTCTCCTCTATTCCCCTCTTCTCTATTCTCCTCTCCTCCCCTCCCTCTCCCTCTCTTCTCCCCTTTCCTCTCCTCTATTCGCCTCCACAACCCACCTCCACTCTCCTCCCCTCCCTCTCCCTCTCTTCTCCCCTCCCCTCAACTCCAGCACCAAAGATAATTGCAATATAGTGGAGGTGAGAGATTGTTCTTCACTACCCGCTGCTATACTCTGCACTCATCTCACGCCCTCCCCTCCCCTCGCCTCCCCACATTCACTCATCTACTCCCCACATATCCTCTCTTTTCTTCCCCTCTCCTCTCCTCCCGTCCTCTTTGCTCCCTCTCCCTCTCCTCTCCCATCCTCTCTCCTCCACCTCTCCCCTCCCCTCTCCACCCAGCTCCTCTCATCACCTCTCCAGCTCTTTCCTCTTCACGCTTCTCCTCCCCTCCTCTCTCCTCCCCTCTCTCCCCCACCCTCAAAATCAGCACCAAAGATAATTGCAAAATGGATAGGTGAGAGATTGTCTCCTCTTCCCTCCCCTCTCCTCTTCACCCTTCCCCTCTTCTCTCCTCTCCTGCCTCCTCTCTGCTCCTCTCAATCTCCCGCTCCCCTTCATTTACACAGAGAGTGGTGAATCTCTGGAATTCTCTGCCACAGAATGTAGTTGAGGCCAGTTCATTGGCTATATTTAAGAGGGAGTTAGATGTGGCCCTTGTGGCTAAAGGGATCAGGGGGTATGGAGAGAAGGCAGGTACAGGATACTGAGTTGGATGATTAGCCATGATCATATTGAATGGCGGTGCAGGCTCGAAGGGCCAAATGGTCTACTCCTGCACCTATTTTCTATGTTTCTATGTTTCATCTCCCCTCCTCTCCTCTCTCTCCACTACTCCCCTCCTCTCTCCTTCCCTCTCTCTTCCCTCACAACTAGCACCAAAGATAATTGCAAAATGGACTAGGTGAGAGATTGTGCCCTCTCCTCTATCCTCTCCTCTCTTGGTTCTTGGTTTCTTGGTCCTCCAAAATATTCCAACTGGAATTTAAACTGGAGGTGGTGAAGGGAGGGGTTAAGCCAGAAAGGGTTATTGGTAAGAAAGTGCTACTTTAAATGTAGTTGCATCTGGTTGGGTAACTATAGTTTGGTGGAGATTATTCCATGCTTTAATTGTGCGTGGGAAGAATGAATTGTTGTACACATCTGTCTTTGTAGCTGGGATCACAAATTGGATCGAATGCCTTGAATCTATTCTCATCTCCTCCCCATACATTTCCTCCACATACCCTCCTCTCTCCCCTCCTTTCCTCTCTCCTCATTTCCTCTCCTCTCCTCTCCTCTCCTCTCCTCTCCTCTCCTCTCCTCCCTGCTCCTCTCCTCTCCTCCCTGCTTCTCTTGTAAATCCTGGCCATAATAGAGCCAAAATAGAGCAGAGGATTCATGCATTCAAAAGGCCTTTTAGCCATTTGTGTATAAGAAGCCACATGCTGCTAGCTGGTGCCAGGAAGTCTAGGTCCCAGATCAGTAGCTCACATGAGGAAGGTCCAAGAATCTTTGTAATTGTTAGTATGTATGAGAATCTTGCAGAGGAACTCCAATGTATTGTAAATGCATGAATTTGATTGGACTGCTGCAAAGGGATTGTAAATAATGTAAATAATGTTGCAAGACAGTTACTCTGCTGTTTGTTGCTTGACCAGAGTGTTAAAACCTGGCAGAATTGTTTTGTGTTCCAGGGTAAATGTCCTCACTGCCCTGCTTCTCTCTCCCCCTTCCACTCAAATCCAGCACCAAAGATAACTAATATAGTGGAGGCAAGAGACTGGTCTCTCCTCTCCTCTCCCCCCTCCCTTCCCCTCCCCTCGTCTCTCTCCTCATCCCCTCATCTATTCACCACATCTCCTCTCTTTTCTTCCCCTCTCCCCCTCTCCTCCCCTCCTCTGCTCCCTCTCCTCTCCCCATCACCTCTCATCTCTCCTCCTCACCTCTCATCTTGCTCCCCCCCTCCACACTTCTCTCCCCTCCACTCTTCCCTCCCCAACTCTCTCCACTCCACTCTCTACCCCTCTCCACTCTCCTCCTCCCTGCTGTTCTCCACCCAGTCACTCTTCTGCTCGCCTCGCTTCTAAGGAAGTGGTTCTAGAAATCGTGGATGCATTGGTGATAATTTTCCAATGTTCTATAGATCCAGGATCAGTTCCTGTGGATTAATATAGAAACTAGGTGCAGGAGGAGACCATTCGGCCCTTCGAGCCAGCACCGCCATTCATTGTGATCATGGCTCAATAACCTGTGCCTGCCTTCTCCCCATATCCCTTGACTACACTAGCCCCTAGAGCTCTATCTAACTCTCTCTTAACTTGGAGGGTAGCTAATATTATCCCACTTTTTAAGAAAGGTGGGACAGAGAAAACAGGGAATGATAGAGCAGTTAGCCTGACATCAGTATTGGGGAGATGCTGGAGTCAACTATAAAAGATTAAATAGCGGCACATTTGGATAGCAGTAACAGGATCGGTCCGAGTCAGCATGGATTTACGACGGGGAAATCATGCTTGACTAATCTTCTGGAATTTTTTGAAGATGTAACGAGGAAAATCAACAAGGGAGAGCCAGTGGATGTAGTGTACCTGGACTTTCAGAAAGCATTTGATAAGTTCCCACATAGGAGATTAGTGGGCAAAATTAGAGCACATGGTATTGGGGGTTTAGAGTGCTGACATGGATAGAGAAGTGGTTGGCAAACAGGAAACAAAGAGTAGGGATTAACGGGTCCCTTTCAGAATGGCAGGCAGTGACTAGTGGGGTACCACAAGGCTCGGTATTCAAAGTAGCATTGGCAAATTTACAGATGACACAAAGCTGGGTGACCGTGTGAACTGTGTGGAGGATGCTATGAGAATGCAGGGTGACTTGGACAAGTTGTGTGAGTGGGCATATGCATGGCAGATGCAGTTTAATGCGGATAAATGTGAGGTTATCCACTTTGGTAGCAAAACCAGGAAGGCAGATTACTATCTAAATGGCGTCAAGTTGGGAAAAGGGGAAGTACAACGGGATCTGGGGGTCCTTGTTCATCAGTCAATGAAAGTAAGCATGCAGGTATAACAGGCAGTGAAGAAAGCGAATGGCATGTTGGTCTTTATAACAAGAGGAGCTGAGTATAGGACTAAAGAGGCCCTGCAGTTGTACAGGGCCCTAGTGAGGCCACACCTGGAGTATTGTGCGCAGTTTTGGTCCCCTAATTTGACGAAGGACATTCTTGCTATTGAGGGAGCCCAGCGTAGGTTTGCAGGTTAATTCCCGGGATGGCGGGACTGTCATATGCTGAGAGAATGGAGCGGCTGGGCTTGTACACTCTGGAGATTTGAAGGATGAGAGGGTATCTTATTGAAACATGTAAGATTATTAAGGGTTTGGATACGCTAGAGGCAGGAAACATGTTCCCGATGTTGGGGGAGTCCAGAATCAGGGGCCACAGTTTAAGAATGAGGGGTCGGCCATTTAGAACGGAGATGAGTTGAAGAATGTAGGTGAACAGAGGGATCTGGGAATAACTGTGCACAGTTCCCTGAAAGTGGAATCTCATGTAGATAGGGTGGTAAAGAAAGCTTTTGGTGTGCTGGCCTTTATAAATCAGAGCATTGAGTATAGAAGTTGGGATGTAATGTTAAAATTGTACAAGGCATTGGTGAGGCCAATTCTGGAGTATGGTGTACAATTTTGGTCGCCTAATTATAGGAAGGATGTCAACAAAATAGAGAGAGTACAGAGGAGATTTACTAGAATGTTGCCTGGGTTTCAGCTACTAAGTTACAGAGAAAGGTTGAACAAGTTACGGCTTTATTCTTTGGAGCGCAGAAGGTTAAGGGGGGACTTGATAGAGGTTTTTAAAATGATGAGAGGGATAGACAGAGTTGACGTGGAAAAGCTTTTCCCACTGAGAGTAGGGAAGATTCAAACAAGGGGACATGACTTGAGAATTAAGGGACTGAAGTTTAGGGGTAACATGAGGGAGAACTTCTTTACTCAGAGAGTGGTAGCTGTGTGGAATGAGCTTCCAGTGAAGGTGGTGGAGGCAGGTTCGTTTTTATCATTTAAAAATAAATTGGATAGTTATATGGATGGGAAAGGAATGGAGGGTTATGGTCTGAGCGCAGGTATATGGGACTAGGGGAGATTATGTGTACGGCACGGACTAGAAGGGTCGAGATGGCCTGTTTCCGTGCTGTAATTGTTATATGGTTATATGGTATATTGGTTATATGAGGAAACACTTTTTTTCACAGAGAGTTGTCAGAGGGCAGTGGAGGCCGGCCCTCTGGATACTTTCAAGACAGAGCTAGATAGGGCTATTAAAGATAGTGGAATCAGGGGATATGGGGAGGTCAGGAACGGGGTACTGATTGGGGATGATCCGCCTTGATCATATTGAATGGCGGTGATGGCGCGAAGGGCCGAATGGCCTCCTCCTGCAACTATTGTTTCTTGTCTATTGTCTCTCCACACTTCCCCTTCCTTTCTCTCCCCTCCCCTCAAAACCAGCACTAAAGATAATTGTAATATAGGCTGGGTGAAAGATTGTCCTCTCCTCTCCCTTCAACTCCCCTTTCTGTTTTCCACACCACTCCTCTCCTCTGCCTCCCACAACTCCCCCTCCCCTCTCGCCCTACCCCCCCGCTTTTCTCGCCCCTCCTCTCCTATACTTTCCTCTCCTCTCTTCCCTCCCCTCCACCTCTCATCCCTCCCCTCCACCTCTCTTCCCTCCTCTGCATCAACCCGAAGGACTTGAACACTGCCATTAAGCGGCCCCATTACCCTATGCGGACTGTTGAGGATGTTGCGGCCCAGGTTGGTCAAGCCACCGTATTCTCAGTTCTTGATGCTAGGAGTTCCTTTTGGCAGGTTCCACTGCACAGGGAGTCAACTGACTTGACAGCTTTTGCAACGCCATTTGGGAGGTACAAGTTTTTAAGAATGCCTTTTGGGATAAGCTCGGCTAGCGAAGTCTTCCAGCGCTCCATGGAGAAATTGTTTGCCGGGCTGCCATGTTCCATCATTGTCGATGATATCCTCCCTCGTGTATGGTCGGGATGTCACGGAACACGACCAAAATCTTCGACGGATCCTCGACCGGGCTCGCCAGATAAATCTCAAGCTGAACCCGTCCAAGTGTAGGTTCCGGTTGTCTAAAGTGTCGTATGTCGGCCACATCTTTACCTCTCGTGGCCTGAAGCCTGACCCAACAAAAACTGCTTCCATCTCCGAGTTCCCTGCACCTGTTGATGTCGCTGGCCTGCAGCGGTTTCTCGGTATGGTGAATTATCTGGGTAAATTTGTTCCGCGTCTCAGTGAGCTCAGTGCGCCGCTGCGCCTCCTGACAAAGAAGGATGTTGCCTGGTCGTGGAGTCTGCAGCACCAACAGGTCGGGAAGAGTTTGACACTTTGAAAAAAATGCTGGTCAGCACTCCGGTTCTCCGGTTTTTCGATCTCCGACTCCCAATTGTGGTGACTTGCGATGCCTCTCGTTTTGGTCTCGGTGCAGCCTGCATGCAACTATGTGATGGAGATTCTCTGCAGCCTGTCTCGTTTGCCTCTCGTACCATGACGGACACTGAGCAAAGGTATGCCCAAATTGAGAAGGAGCTCCTTGCTGTGGTGTTTGCGTGCTCTAAGTTCCGGGACTTTCTTTTTGGGGTTCGGTTCACGGTGGAAACAGACCACCAGCCGCTGGTTACGATATTAAACAAACCTATTCATGCTGCCCCGGCCCGTCTGCAGCGGATGATGCTGCAGCTACAGCGGTTCGATTTCAACATTGTGTATAGGAGGGGTACCGAGATGCATGTTGCCGATGCTCTGTCGAGGGCACCTCGGTCCTCCTGTGCCCAGCATCCATACGAGCAGGAGGACCTGCACGTTCTGAGTGTGAATTTTGTTCCTTCAAAGCAGCTGCGGTGCCTGCTCGAGCACACTGCTGCCGACCCTGACTTGCAACAGCTGTCTGCTGTCATTCTGCGTGGGTGGCCCCGCAAGCCTACCTCTCTGCCTGCTGGCGTGCGCCCCTTCTTCCTGGTTCGGGATGAGCTTGTGGTTCGGGAGGGTATCGTCGTGAAAGGTCACAAGGTGGTGATCCCTGCCTCACTCTATGATGCTTACTACTCTGCTGCTCATTTGGGGCATCCGGGCGCTGACGCTACCGTTGCTCATGCTCAAGGGCAGTACTATTGGCCTGCCATGGCCAAGTATATCAAGGCTCGAGTGGCGGCGTGCTCCGAGTGCAACTCCATGGCCCCTCACCAGCAGCGGCAGCCCCTGTTGCAGCAGCCGGCCCCCGACATGCCCTGGTCTTCACTGGCTGCAGATATTTTTGACTGGCGTGGGAAGCACTACCTGGTGTTGGTGGACTCGTATTCATCCTGGTTTGAAGTGGACCTTCTTCCCACCATCACATCGGAGATGGTCATCGGCAAGCTGCGACGTCATTTCGCTGTCTTTGGTTCCCCGGTCAAGCTCCAGAC